>NW_020713508.1:0-3715 GCF_002925995.2 Terrapene triunguis | reverse complement strand
AGCATGGATCAAAACTAAATTATTGAGTACTCATCTAACTCATGAACTGATCTCCTCCAATCCATTGGCAGTGCATCCTTATGCTTTTTAGACAAGGCGTCCTTGAGAAATTTTTCAGTAACACAGATCATAAATGTAGTTCTCATTTTTTGACTTTCTCACCGACCGAGCTCTTCCAAACCATTAGCAGTACATTCTAATGGCTTTTAGACAAAGATTCCTTGACAAAATGGTCACTAGCACAGATAAGGAATGCATTTCTTAGTTTTTGTCTTTCTTGCTAACTGATATCTTCCATACGGCCAAGAGAAAAGCCTAATGGCTTTTAGACGAAGAGCCCTTGAGAAATTTGTTACTAGCACTGATCAGAACTTGATTATTGAGTACTCCTCTTACGAACTGCTCTTCTCCAAACCATTAGCAGTCCATCCTAATGGCTTTTAGAAGAGCCCTTGTGTAATTTTTCACTACCACTGGTCAGGAATTAATTACATATTTTTAGTAATTTTCACCAACCGAGGTCTTCCAAACCATCAGTAATGCATCCTAATAGCTTTTAGATGAAGATGCCATGAAATTTTTCTCACTAGCACCGGTCAGAAATGAATTTCTTACTTTTAGTATTTTCTACCAACCCATCTCTAGCAAACATCCAGGAGAAATTTCTAATGACTTTAGGGGGAAGATTCCATGAGACGCTTACAACTATGACTACCCAGCAATGAAATGGTCATTTTTAGTAATTTTCATGAACCAAGCTCTACCAAAGCACCAGGAGAGAATCTGAAAGGCTTTCTGAGGATTATGCTATGAGAAATTTGTGAATAGTACTATGCAGCAATAAATGGTAATTTTTAATAAATTTTCACTAACCCATCTCTTGCAAACCACCAGGAGAGCCTCTAAAAGGCTTTCACAGGTTGATTCCAAGAGAAGTTTATTGCTACCACTAAACAGCAATGTAATGGTCATTTTTAGTTATTTTTCATTTAACGATTTGTGCCAAACCACCAGGAGAGAATCTTATAGAGTTTTAGAGTAACCTTCCCTGGAAATTTGTCACCAGCACAGATCAGGCATTAATTTCTCATTTTTCATCTTTTTCATGACTCAATCTCTTCCCAACGGCCAGGAGACAATCCTAATGGCTTTTAGACAAAGAGTCCTTGAGAAATTTGTTACTAGCATGGATCAAAACTGAATTATTGAGTACTCGTCTAACTCATGAACCGATCTCCTCCAATCTATTGGCAGGTTTCAGAGTAGCAGCCGTGTTAGTCTGTATCTGCAAAAAGAACAGGAGTTCCACCATCCCACCATCAACCTCAGCCTAGATCAATCCACACAAGCGGTCCATTTCCTGGACACTACTGTGCTAATAAGCGATGGTCACATAAATACCACCCTGTACCGGAAACCTACTGACCGCTACACTTACCTACATGCCTCCAGCTTCCATCCAGGACACACCACACGATCCATTGTCTACAGCCAAGCTCTAAGATATAACCGCATTTGCTCCAATCCCTCAGATAGAGACAAGCACCTACAAGATCTCTATCAAGCATTCTTAAAACTACAATACCCACCTGCTGAAGTGAAAAAACAGATTGACAGAGCCAGACGAGTACCCAGAAGTCACCTCCTACAAGACAGGGCCAACAAAGAAAATAACAGAACACCACTAGCTGTCACCTTCAGCCCCCAACTAAAACCTCTCCAGCGCATCATTAGAGATCTACAACCTATCCTGAAAGATGATCCTTTACTCTCACAGATCTTGGGAGACAGACCTGTCCTCGCTTACAGACAACCCCCCAACCTAAAGCAAATACTCACCAGCAACCACACATCACTGAACAAAAACACTGATCCAGGAACCTATCCTTGTAACAAAGCCCGATGCCAACTCTGTCCACATATCTATTCAAGTGACATCATCATAGGGCCTAATCACATCAGCCATACCATCAGGGGCTCATTCACCTGCACATCTACCAATGTGATATATGCCATCATGTGCCAGCAATGCCCCTCTGCCATGTACATTGGCCAAACCGGACAGTCTCTACGCAAAAGAATTAATGGACACAAATCTGACATCAGGAATCATAATACTCAAAAACCAGTGGGAGAACACTTTAACCTGTCTGGCCATTCTATGACAGACCTGCGGGTGGCTATCTTAAAACAGAAAAACTTCAAAAACAGACTCCAACAAGAGACTGCTGAGCTGGAATTGATATGCAAACTAGACACAATCAACTCAGGATTAAATAAAGATTGGGAATGGCTGAGCCATTACAAACATTGAATCTATCTCCCCTTGTAAGTATTTTCACACTTGCTTCTTATCAAACTGTCTGTACTGAGCTATCTTGATTATCACTTCAAAAGTTTTTTTTCTCTTACTTAATTGGCCTCTCAGAGTTGGTAAGACAACTCCCACCTGTTCATGCTCTCTGTATGTGTGTATATATATCTCCTCAATATATGTTTCACTCTATATGCATCCGAAGAAGTGGGTTGTAGCCCACGAAAGCTTATGCTCTAATAAATTTGTTAGTCTCTAAGGTGCCACAAGTACTCCTAATCTATTGGCAGTGCATCCTTATGCCTTTTAGACAAGGCGTCCTTGAGAAATTTTTCAGTAACGCAGATCATAAATGTAGTCCTCATTATTTGATTTTCTCACTGACCGATCTCTTCCAAACCTTTAGCAGTACATTCTAATGGCTTTTAGACAAAGATCCCTTGAAAAAATGGTCACTAGCACAGATCAGGAATGAATTTCTCATTTTTCTTCTTTCTCACTAACCGTTTTCTTCCAAACGGCCAGGAGAAAATCCTAATGGCTTTTAGACGAAGATTAATTGAGACATTTGTCAGGACCACAGATCAGGAATAAACTTTTCAGTTTTCGTCTTTCTCATGAACCGATTTCTTCAAAACCGCCTGGAGCCAATCCAAATGTTCACAAACCGATCTGTACGAAATGATGAGGACTGCATCTTAACGGCATTTAGAGTAACATCCCATGAGAAATTGGTCACTGGCACAGGTCAGGAATGAATTGCTCACTTTTAGTATTTTTCACTAACCGAGGTCTTCCAAACGATGAGCAGTGCATCCTTATGGCTTTTCGATGAAGATTCCTTGATAAAATTTGTCCCTAGCGCTGATAAGGAATCAATTTCTCACATTTTGTCTTTCTCACCGACCGATCTCTTCCAAACCATTAGCAGTACGTCCTAAAGGCTTTTAGACAAGGCGTCCTTGAGAAATTTTTCAGTAACACAGATCATAAATGTAGTTCTCGTTTTTCGTCTTTCTCACGTACCGATCATTTCCAAACCGTCAGGATACAAACCCAATGGCTTCTAGATGAAGAGTCCTTGAGAAATTTGTAATAGCACAGATCAGAAATGAATTTCTCATTTTCCTTTTCCTCACGAACCGATCTCTTCCAAACCATTAGCAGTGCATCCTAATGGCTTTTATACGAAGATTCCTGAGAAATTTCTCAATAGCTCAGATCAGGAATGAATTTCTCATTTTTCTTCTTTCTTGCTAACCGTTTTCTTCCAAACAGCCAGGAAAAAAGCCTTATGGCTTTTAGACGAAGATTCCTTGAGAAAGTTGTCAGTAGCAGAGATGAGGAATGAATTTCTCATTTTTCGTCTTTCTCATGAACCAATCGCCTCCAAATGGCCAG
>NW_020713507.1:0-5285 GCF_002925995.2 Terrapene triunguis | reverse complement strand
CTCAGGAAGAGGGGTGCGGGGCCCTGACTCCCCCTTACTCCGTGACAACTGGTGGCAGCGGCGGGATCTACTGCACCCCGTGGACGGCGCTTCCTGCAGTAAGTGACTGGGGAGAAGTAAAGCGAAGGGGGATTGACGGGGACCAGGCGTGCTGAGGAGTCAGAGAGAGACGGTTATCACCCCTGGGAGTGTGTGACCAGCGAGAAGGACTTTTGCAGTAACAGGGTCCCCCAGAGGATTGCAGCGAGTGGTCCCAGGGGCGGAGAAGTCTGCAGCTCGACCCTGGCAGAGAGGTGGTGACCTCGAGAAGGGCTGGCACACTAGGGGTCTCCCTGGAGACGGTGGGGAGCAGTGAGCACACGGGCCTGTGACTGGCCAGCAGGAAGATGTATGCCAAGCGGCTTAAGAGTGACCTGGTGGAGCTGTGCAAGCAGAGGGGGGTGCGCATTGGGAAGCTCACCAAAGACCAGCTCATTGCCCAGCTGGAGAAGCAAGATCGCGCGAATGAACTGATCCCTGTCTCTGAGGGAAGCAGCCTGGCAGATGCAGCGCAGGCCCCAGAGTCTGTCCCAGCTGGGAGTGGTCAGCCGGCTGCTGAGGGCTTCCCGAGACCCCTCCTTCCTATGCCTAGGGGAAGGGTGGGGAGGAGCCCAGCAAATACCGAGGGCGCAGTGACCCCCCCGGCCAGCAGGGGATCCTCCCGGCCACGCTCGCCGGCCAGCAGGGGATCCTCCCGGCCACGCGCGGCATCCGTGGAGCGGAATGAGCTGGAATGGGAGATAGAGCTAAAACTGAAAGAGCTGAAGGATCGTGAACAACAGAGGCGTCATGAACGGGAGGAGAATGAGAGACAGAGGCAGCATGAAGAAAGACAAAGGCAGCATGAAGAAAGACAGCGTCAGCATGAACGGGAGGAGAATGAGAGACAGCGTCAGCAGGAACTGGAGCTGGCGAGGCTGAAGGACCGCGCGACCCCGGCTGCGGTGAGTGAGGGGGGACCCAGGACTGCACGGAGCTTTGATAAGTGCATCCTGGCCCCACGTAAGGAGGGGGAGGACATGGATGACTTCCTGGATGCCTTTGAGACGGCCTGCGAGCTGCACCGGGTTGATCCTGCGGACAGACTCCGGGTTCTCACCCCCTTACTGGACCCCAAATCCGTGGCATTGTACCGCCAACTGGACGAGGCGGAGAAAGGGGACTATGAACTCTTCAAAAAGGCCCTGCTACGTGAGTTTGGGCTGACTCCTGAGATGTACCGGGAAAGGTTCCGGAGTCAGGATAAAACCCCTGAGATCTCATATCTGCAACTAGCCGTCCGCATGGAGGGATACGCCAGCAAGTGGGCTGATGGGGCCCAGACGAAGGAGGACCTGGTTAAACTGCTGGTATTGGAGCAACTGTATGAGCGGTGCCCATCCGACCTGAGGCTGTGGTTGAGGGACAAAAAACCAGAGAACCCGCGACATGCCGGCCGGCTGGCCGATGAGTTTGTGAAGAGCCGGGCAGGGGCTGGCAAGGAGGAGCCCCAAAGGAGCAGGCCCGCCGCGATGCAGAGAGAGAGTCACCCGGGTACCTCCCAAAGGGGGAATATGGGGAATCCCCTCCCAAGGGGAATGCCCAGCGTCAGGGACAACCGGCCGGCTCGAGGGGACCCACGGGACATGAGCTGCTATTTCTGCGGCCGAAGAGGCCACATTCGGGCCCAGTGCCCCAAGTTCAAGGACAGACTGAGCAGACCGAACCCACACCGGGTTAACTTGGTAGAGGCCCAGACGGACGAGGGGCCGGCTTCCCAGGCAGGGGGGGCTGGCAGCTTATCAACTGCTCGAGAGAGAGAAGGGCCCCAGGCCAGCTTCTCTGGGGGGCTGGATGCTCCGGACTCAAAGTTCTCCGTTCACAGGGTGGGCGCGGGGCTGCCCCTGCGGAGCGAGTGCCTTGTTCCCCTGGAGGTGGATGGGAAGGAAGTTTATGGATACTGGGACACGGGCGCAGAGGTGACACTGGCCCGGCCCGAGGTGGTGGCCCCAGATCGGGTGGTACCCAACGCCTTCCTGACCCTGACAGGGGTGGGCGGGACCCCATTCAAGGTTCCCGTGGCGAGGGTACACCTGAGATGGGGGGCCAGGGAGGGCCCCAAGGACGTGGGAGTACACCACCATTTGCCCACTGAGGTGTTGATGGGGGGGGGGACCTAGAGGACTGGCCAAGCAACCCCCAGACCGCCTTAGTCGTGACCCGTAGCCAGAGCCGGCGAGGGGCACTACGCCCTGACCTTGGGAAGGATGTCACATCGGAGGCACAGAACCCTACCCTGGTGGGGAGGGAACACCCAAGGACAAGGCTCGGGGTGGCTGTGGCTCCTGACCCCGCCGACGAGAGGGAGCAGGTTCCCGTCCCTTCCCCAGCTGTCGAGTTCCAGGCCGAGTTGCAGAAGGACCTCTCCCTGCGGAAGCTAAGGGACCTGGCTGACCTCAGTGTGGTACAGACCATGATGAGAGGTTGCAAGGAGAGGTTCCTGTGGGAGAAGGGATTCCTATACCGAGAGTGGGCTCCCCCAGGGGAAGTGGAGTCCTGGGGGGTCAGGAGGCAGCTGGTGGTTCCCCAGAAGTTTCGCCACAAGCTACTGTACCTGGCCCATGACATCCCTCTCGCAGGGCACCAGGGAATCCGGCGCACCAGGCAGAGGCTGCTACAGAACTTTTACTGGCCTGGGGTCTTTACCAACGTCCGACAGTACTGCCGATCCTGTGACCCCTGTCAGAGGGTGGGGAAGGCCCGGGACAAGGGGAAAGCGGCGTTGAGACCTTTGCCCATCATAGAGGAGCCTTTCCAGAAGGTGGCCATGGACATAGTGGGACCTCTCAGCAAGACGACCCGGTCAGGGAAGAAATACATTCTGGTGGTGGTAGATTTCGCCACCCGCTACCCCGAGGCAGTGCCCTTATCGTCCATCGAGGCAGACACTGTGGCAGATGCGCTGCTGACCATTTTCAGCCGAGTGGGGTTCCCCAAGGAAGTCTTGACGGACCAAGGGTCCAACTTCATGTCGGTCCTACTCCGGTGCTTGTGGGAGAAATGTGGGGTCCGGCACAACTGGGCCTCGGCGTATCACCCCCAATCCAACGGGCTGGTGGAGAGGTTCAATGGGACGCTAAAAATGATGCTGAAAACATTTATGAACCAGCACCCGCAGGACTGGGACAAGTACTTACCTCACCTGCTGTTCGCGTACAGGGAGGTACCCCAGGAGTCTACCGGCTTTTCACCTTTCGAACTGTTATATGGAAGGCGGGTAAGGGGGCCCCTAGACCTGATGAGAGCCGAATGGGAGGGGAAGGCCACTTCCGATGGAGAGTCGGTGGTGGAGTATGTCCTGACCTTCCGGGAAAGACTTGCCGAGCTCATGGGCCTGGCCAGGGAGAATCTGGCCCGAGCCCAGAGAAAGCAGAAGGTCTGGTATGACCGCACAGCGCGGGCCCGCGCCTTTGCCACCGGGGATCAGGTGATGGTCCTCATCCCAGTGAGGAAAAACAAACTCCAGGCCGCCTGGGAAGGGCCCTTCAAGGTTGTCAAGCAACTAAACGAGGTAAACTATGTGGTGGAGCTGTCGAACCGGGCACACCACCACCGGGTGTACCATGTGAACATGATGAAGCCATATCACGACAGAGGGAATATGGTGTTGGCTGTGTGTGGACATTGGGAGGGGCAGGGAGATGACCCTTTAGTAGATCTATTCCCTGGGACAAGAGCTGGCTCCCCCCTGGAAGCAATTCCCCTCTCTGATCAGCTGAGCCCGGCCCAGCAAGCTGAGATCGGAGGGGTGCTGCATCGGTACCGACAGCTGTTTTCCAACCAGCCTGGACGCACTAATCTGACTGTCCACCGGGTGCAGACAGGATCGCACCCGCCTATAAAATGCCCCCCCTTCCGGGTCACAGGGAAAACTGCTCAGGACCTGGAAAGAGAGGTCGATGACATGCTGGCTTTGGGGGTGATCCAGCCATCGTCCAGCCCTTGGGCCTCGCCGGTGGTGCTGGTCCCCAAAAAGGACGGGTCGATCCGGTTCTGTGTGGACTATCGCAAGCTCAATGCCATCACCGTAGCCGATGCCTACCCCATGCCCAGGCCTGACGAGCTCCTAGACAAGCTGGGAGGCGCTCGGTACCTTACCACCATGGATCTTACAAAGGGCTACTGGCAAGTGCCGCTGGATGCCGATGCCAGGCTGAAATCGGCCTTTATCACCCCTCTGGGGCTCTATGAGTTCCTGACCCTGCCTTTCGGCCTCAAGGGAGCGCCGGCCACCTTCCAGCGCCTGGTGGATCAGCTACTGAGGGGGATGGAGAGTTTTGCTGTGGCGTATATTGACGACATCTGTGTCTTTAGCCAGACCTGGGAGGACCATGTGTCCCAGGTTAGACAAGTGCTGGACCGACTCCAGGAGGCTGGGCTGACCGTAAAACCGGAGAAGTGCAAGGTGGGGATGGCTGAGGTATCCTACCTAGGCCACCGGGTGGGGAGCGGCTGCCTAAAGCCGGAACCAGCCAAAGTGGAGGGGATCAGAGACTGGCCCACCCCGCAAACCAAAAAGCAGGTCCAAGCCTTTATTGGGATGGCGGGGTACTATCGAAGGTTCGTACCCCACTTTAGCTCCATAGCCGCCCCCATCACTGAGCTGTGCAAGAAGGGGAAGCCAGACAAGGTGGTCTGGACCGAGGAGTGCCAGGGGGCTCTCCAGGAGCTGAAGGAGGCTCTGGTCAGTGGCCCAGTTCTAGCAAACCCAGACTTTGACAAGCCCTTTATGGTGTTCACCGATGCCTCAGACACTGGACTGGGGGCGGTGTTAATGCAGGAGGATGAAAAGGGGGAGAGACACCCCATCGTGTACCTGAGCAGGAAGTTGCTACCTCGGGAGCAGAACTACGCGGCCATCGAGAAGGAATGCCTGGCCATGGTGTGGGCCCTCAAGAAACTAGAGCCATATCTCTTTGGGCGACACTTCACCGTGTACACCGACCACTCTCCCCTGACCTGGCTGCACCAGATGAAAGGAGCCAACGCCAAGCTCCTGAGGTGGAGCCTGCTCCTGCAGGATTATGACATGGACGTGGTCCATGTGAAGGGAAGTGCCAACCTGATAGCGGATGCGTTGTCCCGGAGAGGGGGCCCTGAACTTCCCCAGGTCACTGGGCAGAGTGACCCCGCTCAGTTCAGTCTCGAAGGGGGGAGAGATGTGACGGAGCAGGGAGCGGGGCAGATTTGACTTGGGAAGGTTGCAG
>NW_020713506.1:0-1817 GCF_002925995.2 Terrapene triunguis | reverse complement strand
CTGCTTAGAAAACCATTGGGATGCATTTCTAAATATTTGGAAGAGATCTAATAGTGAGAAAAACAACTAATTTGAAAATCCTCCCTGAGCTCCCCTTGTGACAGATTTCTCATGGAATCTTTGCTTAAACGCCACGAGGATGGACTAGTGGTCAGTTGGTAGAGGTGGATTCGTGCGAAAATGAAACATGAGAGACTCGTTCCTGATCTATTTCAGAAGGAACGACACTTCAAGAGCGATTAGGATGCTATAATGCTCATTTGACAGAGAGGGGTCCATGAGCAATAGGAAAATCAGACATTTATTCCTGCTCTATTCTAGGGAGTAATTTTCAAGGACTCTTCGTCTGAAAGCCATAAGGAATGTCACTTGTCGGTTTGAAAGACATCGGATCTTGAGAAAGTCAGAAATGAGGTAATCTTTAATCATCTGTGCTGCTGACTACTGTTTCATGGAATAATTCCTGAAAAGACCTTAGGATGCACATCAAATGGTTTCAAAAAACTTGGTTCGTGAGTAAAAGAGGAAATGAAAAATTTATTCCTGAGCTACGCTCCTGATAAATTTCTCATGGCATCATGCTTCCAATGCCAATAGGATGCTCTGCTACTGGTTTAAAAGAGATCGGTGCATGAGAAATACAGAAAATGAGAATTATATCCCTGATCTCGGCTACTGACCACTTTCTCATGGAATTCTGCTTTGAAAACCATTGGGATGCATTCCTTCTTGTATGGAAGTGATCTAGTAGTGAGAAAAACAACAAATTTGAAAATCCTTCCTGAGCTCCTCTAGTGACAGATTTCTCATCGAATATTGGTTAAAGCACCACGGTCAGTTCGTAGAGATCGGTTTCTGAGGAAGACGAAAATGAGAAACACATTCCTGATCAGTGCTAGGACCAATTTCTCATGGAATCATGATTCCAACGCCAATAGGATGCTCTGCTACTGGTTTCAAAGAGATCCGTGATGAGAAAAACAGAAAATGAGAATTAAATCCCTGATCTTAGCCACTGACCACTTTCTCATGGAATGCTGCTTAGAAAACCATTGGGATGCATTTCTAAATGTATGGAAGAGCTCTAATAGTGAGAAAAACAACTAATTTAAAAATCATTCCTGATCTCCGCTAGTGACAGATTTCTCATGGAATCTTTGTTTAAACGCCACGAGCATGGACTACTGGTCAGTTGGTAGAGGTGGTTTCATGAGAAAAGGAAACATGAGAGAACGTTCCTGGTCCATTTCAGAAGGAACGACGCTTCAAGAGCGATTAGGATGCTATAATGCTCATTTGACAGAGAGGGGTCCGTGAGCAATAAGAAAATCAAATATTTATTCCTGGTCTTTTCTATGGAGTAATTTCTCGTTGACTCTTCTTCTGAAAGCCATAAGGAATATCTCCTGCCGGTTTGAAAGACATCGGTTCTTGAGAAAGTCAAGAAATGAGGTAATCTTTCCTCATCTGTGCAGTTGACGACTGTTTCATGGAATAATTCCTGAAAAGACCTTAGGATGCACTACAAATGGTTTCGAAAAACTCTATTTGTGAGAAAAAGAGGAAATGAAAAATTCATTCCTGAGCTATGCTCCAGATAAATTTCTCATGGCATCATTCTTCGAAGGCTATTGGGTTGCTCTGCTACTGGTATAAAAGAGATCGGTGCATGAGAAATACAGAAAATGATAATTAAATCCCTGATCTCGGCTACGGACCACTTTCTCATGGAATGCTGCTTAGAAAACCATTGGGATGCATTTCTAAATATTTGGAAGAGATCTAATAGTGAGAAAAACAACTAATTTGAAAATCCT
>NW_020713505.1:0-1084 GCF_002925995.2 Terrapene triunguis | reverse complement strand
AAGGGGAACTGGGCGAACTCCAGGGGCTGGGCTGCGGGGACTGGGGGGAGGGGGCAGCGAGGGTCAGGCAGGGGGACGCCACGGCCCCTGCCCTCCCGACACTGCCCCCTTCCTCTCCCACGCCGGCGCCCGGGCCAGCTCAGATGGGTGGGCAACACTGGAACGGGGAGCTCAGTACAACTAGGGTGCCAGCTGGCGTGTCTGGCTGGACCCTGTGTGGTGCGCTGGCGCATGGGGGTGGCAGGACCCTGTGTGGCATGCGGGGGGTGCCCGGCTGGACACTGCATGGCAAGCTGGCGCATGGGGGTGTGCCCAGCAGGACCCCGTGGGGCGTGTGGGGTGTCTGGTAGGACGCGTGCTGGTGCGTGCCCAGCCTGTATCTGCCCCTGCGTGCCCAGGCGTGCCCGCGACTGCACTCACTTCGCAGGTTCTCGCCAGTGGCATCGTACTTGTCGTGGATCCACTCGGGCGGCGGGGGGTAGAAGTTGGCGTGGGAGGCGGCGACGCCCAGTGGGTCGTTGCTCACCCACACGGTCAGGCAGATGTAGAAGGTCTCCGGGGGGATGATGCCGTTCTCGTCCACCAGGCGGCGCGTGGTGAGCTGCGGGGAGCAGACGGGCATGGGGTGAGCTGCGGGGGCCGGAGGGTCTGGCCGGCTCAGAGGCGAGTTCAAGGCCAGGCCAGGCACTCGGGCAGGGCACAGGGTGAGCTGCGGGGGCCGGAGGCCCAGGCCGGCTCAGAGGCGAGTTCAAGGCCAGGCCAGGCTCTCGGGCAGGGCCGGGCACAGGGCCGGCTCACACCTGGTTGTAGTTGAATGGCTCCTTCTTGTCGCCCGTCTGGATGAGCAGCTTGTAGGCCAGCGCGCCGTCCTCGGAGCCGTTCCGGTAGCTGTCACGGGTGATGCGCCCGGCCTGCCACTCCTTGTCAAAGACGGCCTGCAGGCCTGGGGACAGAGCGCGGGAGTTACGGGGACGGACGGAGACCTCCCAGGGGCACGCAGGGCAGGTGAGGGCAGGCGGGGACCAGCGGGGCAGGCTGGGGCAGGCGGAGGCTGGCATGGGCACACAGGGCAGATGGAGGCTGG
>NW_020713504.1:0-1051 GCF_002925995.2 Terrapene triunguis | reverse complement strand
AAGGGGAACTGGGCGAACTCCAGGGGCTGGGCTGCGGGGACTGGGGGAAGGGGGCAGCGAAGGTCAGGCAGGGGGACGCCACGGCCCCTGCCCTCCCGACACTGCCCCCTTCCTCTCCCACGCCGGCGCCCGGGCCAGCCCAGATGGGTGGGCAACACTGGAACGGGGAGCTCAGTACAACTAGGGTGCCAGCTGGCGTGTCTGGCTGGACCCTGTGTGGTGCGCTGGCGCACGGGGGTGGCAGGACCCTGTGTGGCATGTGGGGGGTGCCCGGCTGGACACTGCATGGCAAGCTGGCGCATGGGGGTGTGCCCAGCAGGACCCCGTGTGGCGTGTGTGGGGTGTCTGGTAGGACGCGTGCTGGCGCGTGCCCAGCCTGTATCTGCCCGTGCGTGCCCAGGCATGCCCGCGACTGCACTCACTTCGCAGGTTCTCGCCGGTGGCATCGTACTTGTCGTGGATCCACTCGGGCGGCGGGGGGTAGAAGTTGGCGTGGGAGGCGGCGACGCCCAGCGGGTCGTTGCTCACCCACACGGTCAGGCAGATGTAGAAGGTCTCCGGGGGGATGATGCCGTTCTCGTCCACCAGGCGGCGCGTGGTGAGCTGCGGGGAGCAGACGGGCATGGGGTGAGCTGCGGGGGCCGGAGGGTCTGGCCGGCTCAGAGGCGAGTTCAAGGCCAGGCCAGGCACTCAGGCAGGGCACAGGGTGAGCTGCGGGGGCCGGAGGCCCAGGCCGGCTCAGAGGCGAGTTCAAGGCCAGGCCAGGCTCTCGGGCAGGGCCGGGCACAGGGCCGGCTCACACCTGGTTGTAGTTGAATGGCTCCTTCTTGTCGCCCGTCTGGATGAGCAGCTTGTAGGCCAGCGCGCCGTCCTCAGAGCCGTTCCGGTAGCTGTCGCGGGTGATGCGCCCGGCCTGCCACTCCTTGTCGAAGGCGGTCTGCAGGCCTGGGGACAGAGCGCGGGGGTTACGGGGACGGACGGAGACCTCCCAGGGGCACGCAGGGCAGGTGAGGGCAGGCGGGGACCAGCGGGGCAGGCTGGGGCAGGTGGA
>NW_020713503.1:0-2542 GCF_002925995.2 Terrapene triunguis | reverse complement strand
TCTCCCCTTTGCTCTGTTCTCACTTAACAGGGACAGGAGCAGGGGCAATCCTTCTCTTGATGGCTCTCCTGCCATTCCTCTTCTTGGAAGGTAAAACCACAGGCTGATTTAAGGGCAGGACTCCGCCCTGAGAGATGGTGACACCTCCCAGCAGTTTCTTGAGCTCTGAGTCGCTGTGAATGGCCAGCTGCAAGTGCCGTGGGGAAATCCGACGCTTCTTGCTGCGTGCAGCGACTTCCCCAGCAATATCCACAATCTCATGAGTCACTTATTGAAGCACCGCGGCCATATCTACTGGGGCTCCAGCTCCAATACGGTCTGCAAATTGTCCTTTGCGGAGCAATCTGTCTATGCGACTGACAGAGAACTGCAGCCCAGCCCGGGAAGAACGGGTGATTTTGGCCTTAGGGTCTTTTGCGGTTGAAGTCTCACCAGAGTGCTCAGACTCAGTCTCAGACATGTTGCAGACTTCTAGTGTTCCAGCAACACTTGGCTTGACTTTCTTGGCTTTCTTTTGTTTTCTCTGCTTGGTTTACCTGAGTCTTTACTCAGGAATTGGCCGGCCTAGCTTTTTACTTGACTTGCTTGGCTTCAGTGGATGTTTCCTTGCTTGGCTCCACTTGCCTGTGTCTTTCTTTGCTTGGCTTGCCTGACTCTGACTCTCTTTCCTTCTGTTCCTGGCTCTGTTCACTTGGTTTTCTCTCTCTCTCTTATTTTGCCTTCTTTGATTTCTTCCTGGTCTGGCCTGATTCTGACTGGCCTGACAAAGTGTGGCTTGGCTAAGCCACCTCTTGAAATCACCACAGTAGTATGCTGACCCTGTCTGAGCCTGCAGCCTTTTATAACCTCAGTGCAGACAGAGAAAACATACTTTCTGATTGGTTGTCTGAGAACCAATGGGCAGCTACTTCATTTGTTACCCAAGCCAGAGGGGATATGTCATCCTTTTATGACATCATTCCCATTGATTCACCGTTTGTGTTGGATTTTTAGTCAGTGATATCTGCTATTAGCAAAACTCATCCTGTAACGGCATGAAATAGGCTTTGGTTACATTTTGAAAATTAGATGCCTTAAATTAGGCACCTAAATAACTTCTAAGTGGCCTGATTTGAAGAGGAGCTGAGCACCCACAGCTCCTGTTGATTTCACTAGGAGTTTTGAGTGCTCAGCACCTATGGAAATCAGGTCACTTTCAGTTAGTTGCTTAAAAGTGGGTTTAGGGGCTGAAATTCAGGCATCCTAAAGTTTGAAAATATTGGCCAGTTTCTCCGGAGCCCTTAACTTGGTGATGCTTCCCGTCTCTTAGAGAACCCTCATGGCACCCAAGCCCACGGTAAGGGTTCTTTGCCATTCCAGAAACCCAAGTGTTCACCATTTGTCACTCTCAGGTTTGATTAGCCGCTTCTCTTGTTCGTGAGCTATTTTCTGAGACCGGTTTAAAAACAGCATCTGGAGAGAACCCCTCACATCAGGCCAAATCCATTGTGTGATGTTGCACTCTATATGATTTTATGAAAATATGCTAATGAGTTAAATATAATGTAACTGGAATATGCTTCATGCAAAAGGTCTCTTGTAAGATATCATTACAAAGCTTATAATCTACTGAGTGTGGTCATCCTATTTGTATAAATGTACCACTCATGTATCAGAAACTAGAAATATGAAATATAACTCTGAGGGCCTATTGTAATTATGCAAAGTGTGGGCCATTAATGGTGGTTTGGAATCTTGATGACTCCCATTAACCAGGACAATCGTCTGCAGATGGCTCTCTTTTACTTGTAAGTCTCCCTGTATACCTGTGTGCTGGCAAGTGGGTAATGTTTTCCCTTTAAAAAGGTGATCAAAGTTTATGTGAACCCCTCCAGGTATTTAATAATTTCAGAAAGCCTGATTCTAGTATCACTTATACTGTATAAATCTGATATTACTCTAAACGAGTCAATGGTTTTATAATGGGGTAACTAAAAAATAACAAAACAAAAAGAAAAACCAGGCCCATAGGCTTTCTCCTTCATGTGTAATGGATTAAATTTTTCTGTCATGAGTTTGTTCTTTTTTCTGTTTTCACAAAACATGCAATACACATCAACTTCACTATGGGAAAAATGTTCCTAATCTTCAATCTATTGGGGAAATGCCTGAAAAAAACACAGAAATCACCTCCCAGAATCTACACGATTTAGACATTTATGCTCCAATACGTCTGTTGGTCTATAAGGTGCCACAGGACTCTTTGTCGCTTTTTACAGATCCAGACTAACACGGCTACCCCTCTGATACTTGACACCATTTAGACAATTTCTGATGTATATTTCTTAATGAAATGATTGAGTTCTATCTTTCTAAGCTTTTATACCATATTATCAATGCTGCTACCTGACCAACTGAATGATCCCTTAAAATTGTAGGATAGTAAAAGAGGAAATTAATTCACAAAAGAAGACCAGGCATTTTAACTGCTTTTATTAGACCATACTGATGCATTCGAAAAGAGCCTTGCAATCAAGTTAATGTCATTTCTCCCAAATCTGGG
>NW_020713502.1:0-2255 GCF_002925995.2 Terrapene triunguis | reverse complement strand
GCAGAATGAGCCTGTTTAACTGGCCGAGGGGGCCCCCTTCCCTGCCCCCGGGCCAGCTGGAACCCCGAGCCCCACCTCTGCCACCAGAGCAACCCCAGTCCGGCCCCAGTCCCGGGTCAGCCCCACCAGCCAACTGACCTGAGCCCCAGCCATGCTATGCCGAGCTACCCCAGCCCTGTGCTATGCCGAACAGCCCCAGCCCCCGACACCAGCCCAGCATCCCTCGGCAGCAGCTCCATATTATACCGGTCACCTATGCCGTCTCCGCTCCGCAGCCGGGCGTCTCCTCTGCTGGGCCCAGAGCTCAGGACAGAGCCTGGCTCTGAGCATCCCATCAGCATGGAGCACCCCGCGTGGGTCTGGCTGGGGGTGGGGTTGGGAGCGGGGACACCGAGCCGGGCCCCTCACCTGATACCACCAGCTGCACGGGGTCACTGGGCTGCGAGGAGACGAAGGGCTCTGATTGGGGCCGGTAGCTGCAGCTGTAGTTCCCTCTGTGCTGCCGCCCCACGGTGGGGATGCGGAACTCGGCCCCATCCCCAGCAGGGTCCATGTGTTGCTGCGGGTTCAGGTCTCCGGCCTTGTTCAGGAAAAACCTCACATCCCGGTGCTGCCCCTGACACCGGATGGTGACGTCTGCCCCTGGGGCGGTGACCCCATTGGGGCTCAGAGAGATGGAGGGTCCGGGTAAGCTGGGATCTGCGCACAGGAGACAGGCTGTGAGAGCCAGACCCGGGCACCCACCCAGCCCCGGCCTCCCCGACCGGCCCGTGCCACTGGCAGATCCAGGGGCCTCCAGGCAGAGATTCTCTCCCAGATCCCAGAGTTCCCCCCACCCAGAATCCCGGCCCTGCGAGCTGGGCTCCCAGCCCCACAGACACCGAGCCGTAGCTCCCTAGTGCTTGGGATCCTCATATGCCCAAGTCACGGGCTTGTCTCTGGCGCCCGGCACCGCAGGGGATGAGCTCCACACAGGAAGGGAGTCAGCCCCCTGGGAGGCAGAGAGGGGTCTTTATCCCCATTCTACAGGGGTGGAAACTGAGGCACAGACAGATTCACTTTCCTTAGTGAGCTCCCGGGGGCCGGGACTGTCTCTTCACTCTGTGTTTATGCAGCGCCTGGCACAACAGGGCCCTGATCATGGCGGGGGCCCAGCGAGACCCTGAGCACAGATACAGCCCCTGCCTGGCTTCATGAAAACTGGAACCAAAATCATTACTGACTCGTATTAATTACCAGGATCCCCTGTCGTGGGCCAGCTCTCCCATGAGCTCGGAGCTGTACAGAGACATGACACCGAGACGGTCCCTGCCCCAGCCAGGTGCCACTCACACCTGGAGTCACTGCGGAGCAGGTCTGGGCGCGGCTGTCCCTATTTCGGGGGAGGAACGTCCCTGTGTCTATAGAGCTACAGGGGAGCTTGTCTGCCAACCGGGACTGTATCAAACCAGGGGGCGCTAATACCGACAGTCCAGACTCACTCTGAGACCCCCTGAGTGCCCAGCTGGGTGTGGGGCTGGGAGCAGGGACGCTGAGCCAGGCCCCTCACCTGCTATCACCAGCTCCACGGGGCAGGAGGAGACAGGCCGTGAGACACAGACCCCGGCACAGTCACTGCGCCCCATCCCCACAGCCCGGCCCCAGTGACGAGGCCGATACAGGGGCCTGCAGGGAGAGTCTCCTGGATGCTTTCCCCCCAAATCCAAGAGCGAGAGAGCTGGGCTAGCGACACAAGAGACACGGGGTCCCCCACCCCTCAGCAGGGCAACGGCGTGGATCCATCTGCAAGGAGCCCGTGGAGGGGTGGCTGGGGCAGGGCAAGGAGAGGCCGAGGAGACCTAGAGGCCAATTGTGTTTTATCTCCATCAGCTGGGGAAGGAGAAATCAGTTCAGTGGGGAATGATCACAAGTGAATCAGAGTTCGCTGGTGTAGCAGGAACTGCTGGGTAGGGTCACACTGGGTAGGGTTACCATCCGTCCGGGTTTCCCCGGACATGTCCGGCTTTTTCAGCTTTAAATGGCGGTCCGGGGGGCGATTTCTAATCAAGTAGAAATGTCCGGGTTTTCCCCCTTCCCCTCATGCAGAGTGCGGCGTGGCTGATTGGACGCCTGGCCTGATTGAAAGCCGCTTGCAGCCACTAGGGCTTCTGGCAGCCAGAGTCCCTCCCCCTCCCCCGCTACCTCCTCCCCATGGAAGCGGCTCCTTGAGCAGAATGAGCCTGTTTAACTGGCCGAGGGGGCCCCCTTCCCTGCCC
>NW_020713501.1:0-7410 GCF_002925995.2 Terrapene triunguis | reverse complement strand
TATTTCTGTAATGAAAGGTATAAATGCTTGCTGTAATTAGTTACCAGCGGGAGACCTGCTTAGCTCTCTCCCTCTGCACAATTGTGAGAGTTAATAAAGCTTCTGACTTGCTGTACCCAAACAAAAAAGTGAGAACTCAGTTTTTCTCCAACAATTTGGGGGCTCGTCCGGGATGGCAACGCCCTCAGAGGCACCGGCAGTTACTACGGATCGTTCCCCTTCGAACCCCATGGCGCCACAATAGAGGTAAGAGACCTTTTGAAATCTCTATTGTGGTGTCGGAGGAGGACTATCCGTGGGGCCGTCTGTCCCTGTTGGGCTCACGCCATCCGAACTTATTGACTGTGCAGCAAGGTCAGATGCTGAGCGGCGTAGGGGAATTGTTTGCCGCCCCCTGTATGCATATGCGAGGTGCATAGGTTTGCACCTGTGTTGAGGTGCATAGGTTTGCACCTGTGTTGAGGGGTTGTTACTGCCTCAGCAGGAGGGGTTTTTACCGCCTCGAGTGATGCATCGAGGTACTTGGGAATAGTACCTGAGGTACTTGGGAATAGTACCTGGAGTAAGGTCTTGGTGTGTGTGTGGTGTGTGTGTGTGTACACCAGTGTGAATTGAGTGTTACCGGAAGACGCCCAGAGTACTCTGCGAAGTCTTTTGGCTCGTGACCACAACTACTCTAACGCAAGCCCGGTAACTAGAGGATCTTTTAGGAGATCCGATCCACGGTACGCTAACTCGGCCTGGCATCGTCCGGCGAGGAGGCTGCCTGGGTCTAGGAGTGTGTGAACCCATCTTCCCTCCCCTTTTCCTCTCTGTGTGAGCCACTGACAGTCTGACCATCTCACTGGATGCAACAGAGTAAGCGGCGCCGTCTCTCTGAGATTAGCCAACGCTCTTTGCTGAAGGGAGGTGTAGGAGGTCATGGCTATCCTCGTTAGTTTCTCCTGTGTGAGTACCCTGTAGGGAGAGATCCTTAGTTTATAAGCCGCTAGCGCGGACAGGGCATCCTCCTCCCTGTGTGTGTGATTGGAAAATGGGTGGGGGACAGTCTAAGGATTCCCTCTCACCCCCTAAGGGTACCCCAGTTTATTTCATGTACGTACATTATGGTCCTAAAACCTGCAGGTATTTAGAGAATTGGAATCATTACACGCGTGAAAATTCATCTAAACAATGCCCACTAGAAGGTACCTTCAATCTAGATAAGATCATACATCTCAGAGGAGCTTTTAATCACCAAAAAGCCTCTGACACACAATGGGAGCAATTTGTCTATTGAGGAAAGGAACGGGTTAATTTGAAATTCAGCTTGGTCCAGAGATAAAGAGAAAGTTAATCTGCGTTCAAGGTCAAGAATCAATGCAGACCAGGCTAAATACAAAGAAAAACTGCTTTCGGCCCCAGCTGGCTGTGAAAAAATATAGACATAGTCAAACCAAAGGCAATACAAGTTACAGTACTGAGATTACATTTGCAAAGCTTAACTGTCCAGTGAGATCCAACAGTCTGCCTTTGCGACCCTGGAGCGGGCGTGGTTTGGGGACGCTGAAGAAGCCACAGGCAGCCGGCCTGGACTGGAATCACTGAAAAGACGCCCCAGGAGACCTCAGGGTGTAAAAGAACTGCCCTCCCAAGAGAGGAAGCAAGTTGGAGATTGCACAGCACCTTCTCTCAATGTTATACACAGACGTGGCCAGTCTGGACGTACGTGTGTGAGTATGAAAGTGTGCCTACTCTCAGCCGCAGTAAGTCTGAGAACCGGAGAGGGATTTAGCATTCCTCTCTCCACCCCGGTTGACCGGGAAGGGTGTCAGGTGGATCTACCCCAGTCGTAGCAGGACTGGGCAATAGAGAAGTTGGAGTAATAGGAAGAGTTGTGTACTTGATAACTAGAATTGAGCAATTAAGAGCATAGATCATGAACCAGGCAGCAACTCAAACCTATGCCCAGGGCAAGTTGCAAGCCTTGAGACAGGACTTCCAGGCAGAAAAGGAAGCACTGGCTAAGCAAGTACCGGTCCTTCAGGGACTTGTCAGAATTTAACCATTTGTGTTTGCATATGCTGTAACAGCAGTGTGTTTGCCACAAGAGAAAATTGAATAGTTAAACGCCAATGGGCCATGCGTTTGGCCCAAGTGGCAAGCCTCACGAGGGAGGACTCGGGTAGCCTTGTGAGTAAGAATGTTTAAGAGAAGAGACCAGGAAGGGTGGGGGCTAGTTGAGAAGCCCACCCTCCTATCTAAATTGGTAGTGAAAAAGCCGGTGCCCATGGAAGGGACGGTTCAGCGAGAAAAGCAGGATCGGGCCCAAGCGGGCAGGCAATAGATAGAGAGATTGGAAAACAGGTTGGAAACTTTGAGGGCATAGTGGAAGGAAAGGAGTAAGTAATTATAAGCATGGGGATTTCAAATCCCCAGGATAATAATTGGAATGGTAAAATGTGTGTAAGACAGAGTCTTTGTACCAAGGTGCAAGGCTCTCCTTTCTTCTGCTGAATAAAGCAACTCTTCCTTATCCCTGTCTGGCTGTTATTGGCTCTCAGCTAGGTGGACCCGATATTTCGGTGACAGTTACTGGAGACTCCGGTTAATGAATTTCTGTCTTATACATTTGGGCGTTAGGTGTGTGGACGGAACTGAGCCTCTCATTCGTAATTCCTCAGAGTGGAAGCCATAGCATGCGATGAAGCTCTGAGGTCGAATTGGGATCCTTCTGTCCCATCCCCTGTAGCGGTCAGTATTAGTAGAAATTCCTGTAATAGGATCCTACTAGGCCATAATTCCCTCTGTCCTCTGTGTAATTCTCTGTTAGAGTGTCAGCAGGCAGATGGGTGGGTCTCTGGTAAAACCCTTTAAGGATAGCCCTTTGAATTATATGTTAAGTAAATGGCCTTAACCCGGTGTTCAGAAAAGAATGTGGAAGAGACGCTTGTTGCAGCTTTGTACCCAGGATTGGCCAGCCCTGGGCACTGATTGGCCCGAATCCGGATCTTTTGACATTCCGACTTACTTAACTCCCTTGTGCCTGGTACTGGAAAACCAGGCACTGGGACAAATAGATAATTGGTTTTTGTGGGATCTGTGTTTTATAAGTTTGAGATGAATTGGTATTGTTTAAAGTTGCAAAAACCGAGACTACTTTTGCCAGACACAGGAAACTAGTGTTGTTTAATATGGTGTTTAGCATTTAATCCTTAAGGTGACTTCATGCTTTACAAGATTTAAAATGTTTTAACTAAAGACCAAAGGTTGTGGCTGCAGCAGGGTAGTCAAAGCCAGGAGAATAAAAGATTTGAATTTGTTTTTGGGTAACAAAATAGCAGATAAAAGATCTGGTAAAAAGAGAGAGAAGGACAGTGCCCCTGGCTCTGTGTGGTCGAGCTGTTACTTTACTAGGGGTGCATGGAGATTTTGTAAGCACAAAAGAAACAGTTACACCTTGTGTAGAAATGGATGTGGCTAGTGTTGTGGAAATTGAATTGTGGAGAGGATGTGCATTTTCCCCAGAACATGTGCAGTGTATATTGTAGCAGAGGTAGAAGAAATGCAAACCTACCAATATAGGTTGTGTTGTCTCTTTCAGATCACTGGGTGTTTGAAAGCAGGAGTTAGAAGTAAAAGGCAATCAAAAGTCCGGAAAAGTTAATTGTGTCCTTTTTTAAGTAAGAATTTTTAAGCTGTGGATAGCTTTGGATCTGGAAGCAAGCCAGAAAGCATCTGTAGTAATGCAATTTTCTAACTAATAAGGTAGTAGCCACTGAAACCTGGGCTGCCTATGAAACAAATACAAGGAAATATGGGGTAATTCCTCTGTTTTGTCTAAAATCAACAAGAGTATGTGTATATAAAGGAAATATATTAAGCAATGACTGACTACCCAGAAGGGGTAGACCTCTGTTCTTTTGTCTTTCAGATCATCAGAGAAAATGGATGCCAGCTGAACAGCATTCAATGTACCATGCATTTACTGGTACAATAGGAATTATATTTGTGTTCTGTGTCCTGTCTTGTGGGGTTTGCCTTGTGCCCAGAAATGTTGGGTTTAATATTTTCATAAGACAGTCTAGTTCAAAATTAAATAGAAGGGTTAAATCAAAAAGCAGATACTTGTTTTATTCAACTTGGAATACAAAAAGTGTTTGGATAAATCAGGAAAATGTGATATACTAAAGTCTAATACAGTTGCTTAAGTAAGAAAAAGAAACTCCATTGGCCAGATTTTTTAATTGAAAAAAATTGTTGTTAAAATTTGCATACCAACAGTCTTTGGAAGCAAGGGCATGGAAGGTTAACCCACTCCCCATATTGCCCATGGGATCCTTCTGGCTACCTCAGATTTCTAGCCAGAGGGCTGGGGAGGGAGGAAAGCTATTGGACACCAGAGGTTGTACCGAGTGGACTCCTCAAAAGTGGGTGTGCTTGTCCTGGTTTGTTGCTCCAAAGCTCTGTAATAAAGTTATTTTACTGGAAGGGTGTACATGGCATACATTGAATAAGAAGAGTAATGTACTGCATAATGGCAATGTGTATGTGTTCATTGTTGGGAAAAGGTGTATGAGTGAAGAGTGGAAGTTTCCTTTGTAGGTTAAAAGAAGCCAAGAAGAAGAGAAGGAAAAAGAACAGAACGAGTTAACTGAGGAAAAAATAGCTAGCAAGCTCAGTCCAAAGATAAGACGCTGGCCCCATCCAAGGACACTGCCCACAGCTAAGACTTGGCTGACAGCCAAGAAAAGGGGGGCCTAAATGTGCCCAAGCAACTATGAGATCTGCAAAACACTGCCAGGCATTAATGAAACGTGTTAGGTTTCTTTTCTCACAGATAAAAGAAGTGCTACCCAAAGACCCTAGCAGCCCTGCCATTCATTGAAACAAGGAGACTGAGTCTACGTAAAGTCCATCAACGAAAGACTGCTTTGGCTCCACACTGGAAAGGCCCTTTCCAAGTCCTGTTAACCACCAACACTGCTGTGAAGTGCCAAGGACTGCCCACCTGGACCCATGCTTCTCACTGTAAAAAGACCCCTCCACCTGGAGAGGATTCTCCAACTGCTGATCAGCCTATTTCTCCTGCTAGCTCTGCTGTGCCTCCTGGACAGCAGGGAAGGAGGACAAGGTGAAGTGCTAGTAACCTCTCCCTTGTCCACTGACAGACCTATTGTGCCTTTGGATTTTCCTAGAAGAAGCAAAACCATTACAGGGTGATGTGCTAGTAACCTCTCCCCTGTATGATGCTAAACCACACTGTTTCAGGAAAAGAGAAGAAGGAACACTTGCTTCATTGAAACCACAAAGTCCAGGGATTCCTGACTACAAGAGACATTAAGAACTGACCCTGGTGAAGAAACAAAGAATTATACACTGGCAGGAAGAAACTTGTGGGACCCATGCTTGGGAACGTGGTATTGATTGGATTTTGGGGTTTATTCTACAGGCGGCGCCCTGTGTTTTGGATAAGTCCTTCAGCATGTATTGCCCTCCCTAATTGGATTTTAAATGATAAGTACCAAAGGCACCTTGTTGCCATTGCCCCGCCATCTCCTCCATTACACTATTACCCCTGTAACACATCCAAATACAGACAATGCCATAGATTTGATAAAACCAATGACTAAGGCCTTCACACTTTAGTGATTTATTTAAATATTGTTTGAAAAAATATATTTTTAAGGTTCAGGATATCCCATATAAGCGAACAATTGAATGGATCAGTGGAGATAAAAGTGTATGATATCACTACCAGTGAACCCCAAGAATCTGTAATTGCAATTGATGGGTTCTATAGCGAATGTTCCTGGAATTTGCACTGTGTTAAATGAGAGAGGCCCTTATTGTTATTTGGTCACCCAATTAGTGAACAATTAATTGTTCACTAATTGCTCACAGGGGGCTGCCATTAGATTAGCACAACAGAGGGCTTGGGTTATTTCTTCTAGAAAGAAGAGAGACTTGACCGGATCCCTTTGGGATGGGGCCAATAATGCAGCAGCAGTTTGGAATATTTTTAAGAACCAAGAACATGATGAGAAATTGGGGCAACTAGAGAAGGCCATTGGCCTTGTTTCTGGAGTACAACTAACCCAGGTACAGGCTGGAGTTGGTGAGTTACATGTTATTTCCACCCTTAGTTCAATGACCCAGAAGTTGCTGACAGAGATGGTATTGAATATCAGTGAGGTTGGGAAGGCATTGCAGTGGGATCTAGCATGTTCAGAAATTCAGGATTTCCTGAATGACTAGCTAATGGCCATTCGGAATGATCTAGATCATCAGGCTTGGCCCACTGCCCTTACAGACACATCAGTAGTACCATCTGATCTGTGGCCAGGGAGACATACTTGGAGACTTTCTGGGTGGAAGTGCGGACGTTCTCAGTGCTCCTTCCAAGCATATGGACCGGTTGGGGGGGTGTGGGCTCCCACATACCGAATCCTGCCGGGTCCATGGGGAGGATGCATATGGGATTGGGTAATTCACCAAGACATCTGGGAAATTAGACCTCCTGGTATGCCCAATCGATTTTTAGTCAGTGCTCCTGGGATTACACCTGACATTTGGATGGGGTTAGGTAGTCTATGGACATTTTGGCCATTAGAACCCCCACAGCTTCAGTGTATCCGTAAACTGAAGCCAGGAGAAGTTGTCACTGTTTATGACTACATTTGCTGGGAGGGTAGGGGACAAGGAACTACCCTGACAGGACACTTACTTTTTCAAGCTAATGATAGCTGTGTGTATGTTAATGACACTACATTACAAGACATGCATTTTAATCTCACTACCACTGCAGGCAATCATATTATTTACTGGCCTGCAGATAGAGTTTTCCAAGTAGCCCTTAGGTTCCAGATACCCTTTAATTGGACTAGTTTAGTACCTGATAGATTTCAGAATTTGTTTTCACTGTTACCAGAGATTCAGAAAATCTCTGAAGTACAAGGGCAAATTCACATGCTTCAAAATATATATCAAGTTGAAAAGTATGCCTTTCTGACTGTTTATAGAGTATCTACTTTATGTACTAAGTATGATGGATTGTGCTTTATGACTAAGGCTGTACAACAACCCCATTATAGTATTGCTATGGGAATGTTATTGCTTGTATTGTTATTAGTTAGCTTAGGATTATGTTATTGTTGTTGTAAAAGATGTAATAATAGTAATACCTTTCATGTTCATGCTCATCATGCATTGTCATTACATCCAATCAGAACCGCTAAGATTGAAACATCTGATGTAGAATCTGAAGTCCAGGACTTAATGCAAATAGAGGTTTGAGAATGTTTGTTGTACTAGAAGTACAAAAGGGGGGGTTGTGGAAGCAGAGAAAGAACTGTCAGAAAAGAACTGCTATGCATGACAGTTAGTTAGCAAGAGTCAGGCTAACTGTAACCCTGATAACGCGAGATTTGT
>NW_020713500.1:0-13516 GCF_002925995.2 Terrapene triunguis | reverse complement strand
ATTATCTACACAAGGTCGCAACAACTTCTCACACAGTTCTTTCCCACTCGCCTCACACATTCCTCGCTTCTACAAATCTCGCGTTATTAGGGTTACAGTTAGCCTGACTCTTGCTAACAACCTGTCATGCATTGCAATCCCCTTCCTGTCAGTTCTTTCTCTGCTTCCACAACCCCCGCTTTTGTACTACTAGTACAACAAACATTTTCAAATCTCTATTTGCATTAAATCTCGGAATTCAGATTCTACATGAGATGCTTCAACCTTAGGGGTTTTGATTGGATGTAATGACAATGCATGATGAGCATGGACATGAAAGGTATTACTATTATTACGTCCTTTACAACAACAGTAACATACTCCTGCACTAGCTAACAACAACACAAGCAATAACATTCCCATAGCGATAATATGATGGGGTTGTTGTACAATCTTAGTCATATAACACAATACATCATACTTAGTACATAAGGGGGATACTCTATAAGCTGTCTGAAAGGCATACTTTTCAACTTGATATATATTTTGAAGCATGTGAATTTGCCCTTGTACTTCAGAGATTTTCTGAACCTCTGGTAACAGTGAAAGCAAATTTTGAAATCGATCAGGTACTAAATTAGTCCAATTAAAGGGTATCTGGAACCTAAGGGCTACTTGCAAAATTCTATCTGCAGGCCAGTAAATAATATGATTGCCTGCAGTGGTAATGAGATTAAAATGTATGTCTTGCAATGTGGTGGCTTTAACATACACACAGCTATCATTAGCTTGAAAAAAGTAAGTGTCCTGTCAGGGTAGTTCCTTGTCCCCTACCCTCCCAGCAAACGTAGTCATGAAGAGTAACAACTTCTCCTGGCTTCAGTTTACGGATACACTGAAGCTGTGGGGGTTCTAACGGACAAAATGTCCATTGACTCCCTAACCCCATCCAAATGCCAGGAGCACTGACTAAAAATTGATTGGGCATACCAGGAGGTCTAATTTCCCAGATGTCTCAGTGAATTACCCAATCTCACATGCATCCTCCCCATGGACCCGGCAGGATTCGGTATGTGGGAGCCCACACCCCCCCCCAACCGGTCCATATGCTTGGAAGGAGCACTGAGAATGTCTGCACTTCCACCCAGAAAGTATCCATGTATGTCTCCATGACCACAGATCAGATGGTACTCCTGATGTGTCTGTAAGGGCAGTGGGCCAAGCCTGATGCTCTAGATCATTCCGAATGGTCATTAGCTGGTCATTCAGGAAATCCTGAATTTCTGAACATGCTAGATCCCACTGCAATGCCTTCCCAGCCTCAGTGATATTCAATACCATCTCTGTCAGCAACTTCTGGGTCATTGAATTAAGGGAGGAAATAACATGTAACTCACCAACTCCAGCCTGTACCTGGGTTAGTTGTACTCCAGAAACAAGGCCAATGGCCTTCTCTAGTTGCCCCAATTTCTCATCATGTTCTTGGTTCTTAAAAATATTCCAAACTGCTGCTGCACTATTGGCCCCATCCCAAAGGGATCCGGTCAAGTCTCTCTTCTTTCTCGAGGAAATAACCCAAGCCCTCTGTTGTGCTAATCTAATGGCAGCCCTCTTTGAACAATTTGGGTATGTAGAGGTAATCTGGAAACTGGATAAGGGCAATGAAAATTTAACAGTCCCTAGTGTAGTGTTAATCACAGTCCATTGATATCCTAATACATCTCTCTTTGGTGTAGTACTATACCACATCTGTTGGTTGAACACCTTTATGTATCAATTCCGGGAGGCATTGATATTAATGGCATAAGAAGGGGTGTATTGCAATAAGGTACAGGTCACATTATTAGTCACTGCAATAATTTCTATGCAGGTAAAATTTCCAGTGGCAAAACAAACTCTGGGTATTCGTTTAATTGTTCACTAATTGGTTGACCAAATAACAATAAGGGCCTCTCTCATTTAACACAGTGCAAATTCCAGGAACATTCGCTATAGAACCCATCAATTGCAATTACAGATTCTTGGGGTTCACTGGTAGTGATACCATATACTTTTATCTCCACTGATCCATTCAATTGTTCGCTTATATGGGATATCCTGAACCTTAAAAATATATTTTTTCAAACAATATTTAAATAAATCACTAAAGTGTGAAGGCCTTAGTCATTGGTTTTATCAAATATATGGCATTGTCTGTATTTGGATGTGTTACAGGGGTAATAGTGTAATGGAGGAGATGGCAGGGGCAATGGCAACAAGGTGCCTTTGGTACTTAACATTTAAAATCCAATTAGGGAGGGCAATACATGCTGAAGGACTTATCCAAAACACAGGGCGCAGCCTGTAGAATAAACCCCCAAATCCAATCAATACCACGTTCCCAAGCATGGGTCCCACAAGTTTCTTCCTGCCAGTATATAATTCTTTGTTTCTTCACCAGGGTCAGTTCTTAATGTCTCTTGTAGTCAGGAATCCCTGGACTTTGTGGTTTCAATGAAGCAAGTGTTCCTTCTTCTCTTTTCCTGAAACAGTGTGGTTTAGCATCATACAGGGGAGAGGTTACTAGCACATCACCCTGTAATGGTTTTGCTTCTTCTAGGAAAATCCAAAGGCACAGTAGGTCTGTCAGTGGACAAGGAAGAGGTTACTAGCACTTCACCTTGTCTTTTTTTTTTCCCTGCTGTCCAGAAGACACAGCAGAGCTAGAAGGAGAAATAGGCTTATCATCAGTCGGAGAGTCCTCCCGAGGTGGAGGGGTCTTTTTACAGTGAGAAGCATGGGTCCAGGCAGGTAGTCCTTGGCACTTCACAGCGGTGTTGGTGGTTAACAGGACTTGGAAAGGGCCTTTCCAGTGTGGAGCCAAAGCAGTCTTTTGTTGATGGACTTTACGTAGACTCAGTCTCCTTGTTTCAATGAACGGCAGGGCTACTAGGGTCTTTGGGTAGCACTTCTTTTATCTGTGAGACAAGAAACCTAACACATTTCATTAGTGCCTGGCAGTGTTTTCCAGATCTCATAGTTGCTTGGGCACATTCAGGCCCCCCTTTTCTTGGCTGTCAGCCAAGTCTTAGCTGTGGGCAGTGTCCTTGGATGGGGCCAGCGTCTTATCTTTGGACTGAGCTTGCTAGCTATTTTTTTTCTCAGTTAACTCATTCTGTTCTTTTTCCTTCTCCCCTTCTTGGCTTCTTTTAACCTACAAAGGAAACTTCCACTCTTCACTCATACACCTTTTCCCAACAATGAACACATACATATTGCCATTATACAGTACATTAGTCTTATTATTCAATGTATGCCATGTACACCCTTCCAGTAAAATAACTTTATTACAGAGCTTTGGAGCAAAAAACCAGGACAAGCACACCCACTTTTGAGGAGTTCACTCGGTACAACCTCTGGTGTCCAATAGCTTTCCTCCTGCCCCAGGCCTCTGGCTAGAAATCTGAGGTAGCCAGAAGGATCCCATGGGCAATATGGGGAGTGGGTTAACCTTCCATGTCCTTGCTTCCAAAGACTGTTGGTATGCAAATTTTAACAACAATTTTTTCAATTAAAAAAATCTGGCCAATGACGTTTCTTTTTCTTACTTAAGCAAATGTATTAGACTTTAGTATATCACATTTTCCTGATTTATCCAAACACTTTGTATTCCAAGTTGAATAAAACAAGTATCTGCTTTTTGATTTAACCCTTCTATTTAATTTTGAACTAGACGGTCTTATGAAAATATTAAACCCAACAATTCTGACCACAAGAGAAACACCACAAGACAGGACATAGAACACAAAAAATAATTCCTATTGTACCAGTAAATGCATGGTACATTGAATGCTGTTCAGCTGGCATCCGTTTTCTCTGATGATCTGAAAGACAAAAGAACAGAGGTCTACCCCTTCTGGGCAGTCAGTCATTGCTTAAAATATTTCCTTTATATACACATACTCTTGCTGATTTTAGGCAAAACAGAATTACCCCATATTTCCTTGTATTTGTTTCATAGGCAGCCCAAGTTTCAGTGGCTTCTACCTTATTAGTTAGAAAATTGCATTACTACAGATGCTTTCTGGCTTGCTTCCAGATCCAAAGCTATCTACAGCTTAAAGATTCTTACTTAAAAAGGGACACAATTAACTTTCCCAGACTTTTGATTGCCTTTTACTTCTAACTCTTGCTTTCAGACACCCAGTGATCTGAAAGAGACAACACAACCTATATTGGTAGGTTTGCATTTCTTTTACCTCTGCTACAATATACACTGCACATGTTCTGGGGAAAATGCACATCCTATCCACAATTCAATTTCCACAACACTAGCCACATCAATTTCTACACGAGGTGTAACTGTTTCTTTTGTGCTTACAAAATCTCTATGCACCCCTAGTAAAGTGACAGCTCGACCACACAGAGCCAGGGGCACTGTCCTTCTCTCTCTTTTTACCAGATCTTTTATCTGCTATTTTGTTACCCAAAAACAAATTCAAATCTTGTAAAGCATTAAGTCACCTTAAGGATTAAATGCTAAATATCATATTAAACAACACTAGTTTCCTGTGTCTGGCAAAAGAATTCTCAGTTTTTGCAACTTTAAACAATACCAATTCATCTCAAACTTATAAAACACAGATCCCACAAAAACCAATAATCTATTTGTCCCGGTGCCTGGTTTTCCAGTACCAGGTGCAAGGGAGTTAAGTAAGTCGGAATGTCAAAAGATCCAGATTCGGGCCAATCAGTGCCCAGGGCTGGCCAATCCTGGGTGCAAAGCTGCAACAAGCGTCTCTTCCACATTCTTTCCTGAACACCGGGTAAAGGCCATTTACTTAACATATAATTCAAAGGGCTATCCTTAGAGGGTTTTACCAGAGACCCACCCATCTGCCTCCTGACACTCTAACAGAGAATTACACAGAGAACAGAGGGAATTATGGCCTAATAGGATCCTATTACAGGAATTTCTACTAATACTGACCGCTACAGGGGACGGGACAGAAGGATCCCAATTCAACCTCAGAGCTTCATCGCACGCGATGGCTTCCACTCTGAGGAATTACGAATGAGAGGCTCAGTTCTGTCCACACACCTAACGCCCAAATGTATAAGACATAAATTTATTAACCGGAGTCGCCAGTAACTGTCAGCGAAATATCGGGTCCACCTAGCTGAAAGCCAATGACAGCCAGACAGGGATAAGGAAGAGTTGCTTTATTCAGCAGAAGAAAGGAGAGCCTTGCACCTTGGTACAAAGACTCTGTCTTACACACATTTTACCATTCCAATTATTATCCTGGGGATTTGAAATCCCCATGCTTATAATTACTTACTCCTTTCCTTCCACTATGCCCTCAAAGTTTCCAACCTGTTTTCCAATCTCTCTATCTATTGCCTGCCCGCTTGGGCCCGATCCTGCTTTTCTCGCTGAACCATCCCTTCCATGGGCACCGGCTTTTTCACTACCAATTTAGATAGGAGGGTGGGCTTCTCAACTAGCCCCCACCCTTCCTGGTCTCTTCTCTTAAACATTCTTACTCACAAGGCTACCTGAGTCCTCCCTCGTGAGGCTTGCCACTTGGGCAAAACGCATGGCCCATTGGCATTTAACTATTCAATTTTCCCTTGTGGCAAACACACTGCTGTTACAGCATATGCAAACACAAATGGTTAAATTCTGACAAGTCCCTGAAGGACCGGTACTTGCTTAGCCAGTGCTTCCTTTTCTGCCTGGAAGTCCTGTCTCAAGGCTTGCAACTTGCCCTGGGCGTCGGTTTGAGTTGCTGCCTGGTTCATGATCTATGCTCTTAATTGCTCAATTCTAGTTATCAAGTACACAACTCTTCCCTTTTCTCCAACTTCTCTATTGCCCAGTCCTGCTACGACTGGGGTAGATCCACCTGACACCCTTCCCGGTCAACCGGGGTGGATAGAGGAATGATAAATCCCTCTCCAGTTCTCAGACATACTGCGGCTGAGAGTAGGCACACTTTCATACTCACACACGTACGTCCAGACTGGCCACGTCTGTGTATAACGTTCGGAGAAGGTGCTGTGCAATCTCCAACTTGCTTCCTCTCTTGGGAGGGCAGTTCTTTTACACCCTGAGGTCTCCTGGGGCGTCTTTTCAGTGATTCCAGTCCAGGCCGGCTGCCTGTGGCTTCTTTAGCGTCCCCAAACCATGCTGACTCCAGGGTCGCAAAGGCAGACTGTTGGATCTCACTGGACAGTTAAGCTTTGCAAATGTAATCTCAGCACTGTAATTTGTATTGCCTTTGGTTTGACTACGTCTATATTTTTTCACAGCCAGCTGGGGCCGAAAGCAGTTTTTCTTTGTACTTAGCCTGGTCTGCATTGATTCTTGACCTTGAACGCAGATTAACTTTCTCTTTATCTCTGGACCAAGCTGCATTTCAAATTAACCCATTCCTTTCCTCAATAGACAAATTGCTCCCATTGTGTGTCAGAGGCTTTTTGGTGATTAAAAGCTCCTCTGAGATGTATGATCTTATCTAGATTGAAGGTACCTTCTAGTGGGCATTGTTTAGATGAATTTTCACACGTGTAATGATTTCAATTCTCTAAATACCTGTAGGTTTTAGGACCATAATGTACATACATGAAATAAGCTGGGGTACCCTTAGGGGGTGAGAGGGAATCCTTAGACTGTCCCCCACCCATTTTCCAATCACACACACAGGGAGGATTCCCTGTCCGCTCTAGCGGCACATAAACTAAGGATCTCTCCCTACAGGGTACTCACACAGGAAAGGCTAACGAGGATGGCCACGACCGTCCTACACCTCCCTTCAGCAAAGAGCATCGGCTAGTCTCAGAGAGACGGCGCCGCTTACTCTCGTTGAATCCAGTGAGATGATCAGATTGTCAGTGGCTCACACAGAGAGGAAAAGGGGAGGGAAGATGGGTTCACACACTCCTAGACCCAGGTAGCCTCCTCGCCGGACGATGCCAGGCCGAGTTAGCCCACCGTGGGTCGGATCTCCTACAAGATCCTCTAGTTACCGGGCTTGCATTACAGTAGTTCTGGTCACGAGCCAAAAGACTTCCCAGAGTACTCTGGGTGTCTTCCGGTAACTCTCAATTCACACTGGTGTACACACACACACACACACACCAAGGCCTCTATTTCCAGGTACTATTCCCAAGTACCACGATGCATCTACACTATGAGGTGGTAACAACCCCTCTTGAGGCGGTAAAAACCCCTCAGCACCGGTGCATACCCATGCATCTCTCATATGCATATATGGGGGCGGCCAAACTAACAGGTCCCCAGAACCGCATACAACTACCTTATCGGGGGCGGCAAAACAATTCCCCAGAACCGCTCTGCATCTGATCTTGCTGCACAGTCAATAAGTTCGGATGGCGTGAGCCCAACAGGGACAGACGGCCCCACGGACAGTCCTCCTCTGACACCGACACCCCAATAGAGATTTCAAAAGGTCTCCTACCTCTATTGTGGCGCCATGGGGTTCGAAGGGGAACGATCCGTAGCAGTTGCCGGTGCCTCTGCGGGCGTTGCCATCCCAGACGAGCCCCCAAATTGTCAGAGAATAACAGAGTTCTCACTTTTTGTTTGGGTACAGCAAATCAGATACTTTATTTTCTCTCTATCAATTGCATAGAGGGAGAGAGCTAAACAGGTCTCTCAACAGGTAAACAATTACAGCAAGCATTTATACCTTTTGTTACAGACAATAATGAGCAACAGCTGCATTTTGTTTATACATAGGTCATTCTGATATCTTGTTTTGCTCACTAATGTAGACTCTTAGTCTACATTCCATATTATCTACACAAGGTCGCAACAACTTCTCACACAGTTCTTTCCCACTCGCCTCACACATTCCTCGCTTCTACAAATCTCGCGTTATTAGGGTTACAGTTAGCCTGACTCTTGCTAACAACCTGTCATGCATTGCAATCCCCTTCCTGTCAGTTCTTTCTCTGCTTCCACAACCCCCGCTTTTGTACTACTAGTACAACAAACATTTTCAAATCTCTATTTGCATTAAATCTCGGAATTCAGATTCTACATGAGATGCTTCAACCTTAGGGGTTTTGATTGGATGTAATGACAATGCATGATGAGCATGGACATGAAAGGTATTACTATTATTACGTCCTTTACAACAACAGTAACATACTCCTGCACTAGCTAACAACAACACAAGCAATAACATTCCCATAGCGATAATATGATGGGGTTGTTGTACAATCTTAGTCATATAACACAATACATCATACTTAGTACATAAGGGGGATACTCTATAAGCTGTCTGAAAGGCATACTTTTCAACTTGATATATATTTTGAAGCATGTGAATTTGCCCTTGTACTTCAGAGATTTTCTGAACCTCTGGTAACAGTGAAAGCAAATTTTGAAATCGATCAGGTACTAAATTAGTCCAATTAAAGGGTATCTGGAACCTAAGGGCTACTTGCAAAATTCTATCTGCAGGCCAGTAAATAATATGATTGCCTGCAGTGGTAATGAGATTAAAATGTATGTCTTGCAATGTGGTGGCTTTAACATACACACAGCTATCATTAGCTTGAAAAAAGTAAGTGTCCTGTCAGGGTAGTTCCTTGTCCCCTACCCTCCCAGCAAACGTAGTCATGAAGAGTAACAACTTCTCCTGGCTTCAGTTTACGGATACACTGAAGCTGTGGGGGTTCTAACGGACAAAATGTCCATTGACTCCCTAACCCCATCCAAATGCCAGGAGCACTGACTAAAAATTGATTGGGCATACCAGGAGGTCTAATTTCCCAGATGTCTCAGTGAATTACCCAATCTCACATGCATCCTCCCCATGGACCCGGCAGGATTCGGTATGTGGGAGCCCACACCCCCCCCCAACCGGTCCATATGCTTGGAAGGAGCACTGAGAATGTCTGCACTTCCACCCAGAAAGTATCCATGTATGTCTCCATGACCACAGATCAGATGGTACTCCTGATGTGTCTGTAAGGGCAGTGGGCCAAGCCTGATGCTCTAGATCATTCCGAATGGTCATTAGCTGGTCATTCAGGAAATCCTGAATTTCTGAACATGCTAGATCCCACTGCAATGCCTTCCCAGCCTCAGTGATATTCAATACCATCTCTGTCAGCAACTTCTGGGTCATTGAATTAAGGGAGGAAATAACATGTAACTCACCAACTCCAGCCTGTACCTGGGTTAGTTGTACTCCAGAAACAAGGCCAATGGCCTTCTCTAGTTGCCCCAATTTCTCATCATGTTCTTGGTTCTTAAAAATATTCCAAACTGCTGCTGCACTATTGGCCCCATCCCAAAGGGATCCGGTCAAGTCTCTCTTCTTTCTCGAGGAAATAACCCAAGCCCTCTGTTGTGCTAATCTAATGGCAGCCCTCTTTGAACAATTTGGGTATGTAGAGGTAATCTGGAAACTGGATAAGGGCAATGAAAATTTAACAGTCCCTAGTGTAGTGTTAATCACAGTCCATTGATATCCTAATACATCTCTCTTTGGTGTAGTACTATACCACATCTGTTGGTTGAACACCTTTATGTATCAATTCCGGGAGGCATTGATATTAATGGCATAAGAAGGGGTGTATTGCAATAAGGTACAGGTCACATTATTAGTCACTGCAATAATTTCTATGCAGGTAAAATTTCCAGTGGCAAAACAAACTCTGGGTATTCGTTTAATTGTTCACTAATTGGTTGACCAAATAACAATAAGGGCCTCTCTCATTTAACACAGTGCAAATTCCAGGAACATTCGCTATAGAACCCATCAATTGCAATTACAGATTCTTGGGGTTCACTGGTAGTGATACCATATACTTTTATCTCCACTGATCCATTCAATTGTTCGCTTATATGGGATATCCTGAACCTTAAAAATATATTTTTTCAAACAATATTTAAATAAATCACTAAAGTGTGAAGGCCTTAGTCATTGGTTTTATCAAATATATGGCATTGTCTGTATTTGGATGTGTTACAGGGGTAATAGTGTAATGGAGGAGATGGCAGGGGCAATGGCAACAAGGTGCCTTTGGTACTTAACATTTAAAATCCAATTAGGGAGGGCAATACATGCTGAAGGACTTATCCAAAACACAGGGCGCAGCCTGTAGAATAAACCCCCAAATCCAATCAATACCACGTTCCCAAGCATGGGTCCCACAAGTTTCTTCCTGCCAGTATATAATTCTTTGTTTCTTCACCAGGGTCAGTTCTTAATGTCTCTTGTAGTCAGGAATCCCTGGACTTTGTGGTTTCAATGAAGCAAGTGTTCCTTCTTCTCTTTTCCTGAAACAGTGTGGTTTAGCATCATACAGGGGAGAGGTTACTAGCACATCACCCTGTAATGGTTTTGCTTCTTCTAGGAAAATCCAAAGGCACAGTAGGTCTGTCAGTGGACAAGGAAGAGGTTACTAGCACTTCACCTTGTCTTTTTTTTTTCCCTGCTGTCCAGAAGACACAGCAGAGCTAGAAGGAGAAATAGGCTTATCATCAGTCGGAGAGTCCTCCCGAGGTGGAGGGGTCTTTTTACAGTGAGAAGCATGGGTCCAGGCAGGTAGTCCTTGGCACTTCACAGCGGTGTTGGTGGTTAACAGGACTTGGAAAGGGCCTTTCCAGTGTGGAGCCAAAGCAGTCTTTTGTTGATGGACTTTACGTAGACTCAGTCTCCTTGTTTCAATGAACGGCAGGGCTACTAGGGTCTTTGGGTAGCACTTCTTTTATCTGTGAGACAAGAAACCTAACACATTTCATTAGTGCCTGGCAGTGTTTTCCAGATCTCATAGTTGCTTGGGCACATTCAGGCCCCCCTTTTCTTGGCTGTCAGCCAAGTCTTAGCTGTGGGCAGTGTCCTTGGATGGGGCCAGCGTCTTATCTTTGGACTGAGCTTGCTAGCTATTTTTTTTCTCAGTTAACTCATTCTGTTCTTTTTCCTTCTCCCCTTCTTGGCTTCTTTTAACCTACAAAGGAAACTTCCACTCTTCACTCATACACCTTTTCCCAACAATGAACACATACATATTGCCATTATACAGTACATTAGTCTTATTATTCAATGTATGCCATGTACACCCTTCCAGTAAAATAACTTTATTACAGAGCTTTGGAGCAAAAAACCAGGACAAGCACACCCACTTTTGAGGAGTTCACTCGGTACAACCTCTGGTGTCCAATAGCTTTCCTCCTGCCCCAGGCCTCTGGCTAGAAATCTGAGGTAGCCAGAAGGATCCCATGGGCAATATGGGGAGTGGGTTAACCTTCCATGTCCTTGCTTCCAAAGACTGTTGGTATGCAAATTTTAACAACAATTTTTTCAATTAAAAAAATCTGGCCAATGACGTTTCTTTTTCTTACTTAAGCAAATGTATTAGACTTTAGTATATCACATTTTCCTGATTTATCCAAACACTTTGTATTCCAAGTTGAATAAAACAAGTATCTGCTTTTTGATTTAACCCTTCTATTTAATTTTGAACTAGACGGTCTTATGAAAATATTAAACCCAACAATTCTGACCACAAGAGAAACACCACAAGACAGGACATAGAACACAAAAAATAATTCCTATTGTACCAGTAAATGCATGGTACATTGAATGCTGTTCAGCTGGCATCCGTTTTCTCTGATGATCTGAAAGACAAAAGAACAGAGGTCTACCCCTTCTGGGCAGTCAGTCATTGCTTAAAATATTTCCTTTATATACACATACTCTTGCTGATTTTAGGCAAAACAGAATTACCCCATATTTCCTTGTATTTGTTTCATAGGCAGCCCAAGTTTCAGTGGCTTCTACCTTATTAGTTAGAAAATTGCATTACTACAGATGCTTTCTGGCTTGCTTCCAGATCCAAAGCTATCTACAGCTTAAAGATTCTTACTTAAAAAGGGACACAATTAACTTTCCCAGACTTTTGATTGCCTTTTACTTCTAACTCTTGCTTTCAGACACCCAGTGATCTGAAAGAGACAACACAACCTATATTGGTAGGTTTGCATTTCTTTTACCTCTGCTACAATATACACTGCACATGTTCTGGGGAAAATGCACATCCTATCCACAATTCAATTTCCACAACACTAGCCACATCAATTTCTACACGAGGTGTAACTGTTTCTTTTGTGCTTACAAAATCTCTATGCACCCCTAGTAAAGTGACAGCTCGACCACACAGAGCCAGGGGCACTGTCCTTCTCTCTCTTTTTACCAGATCTTTTATCTGCTATTTTGTTACCCAAAAACAAATTCAAATCTTGTAAAGCATTAAGTCACCTTAAGGATTAAATGCTAAATATCATATTAAACAACACTAGTTTCCTGTGTCTGGCAAAAGAATTCTCAGTTTTTGCAACTTTAAACAATACCAATTCATCTCAAACTTATAAAACACAGATCCCACAAAAACCAATAATCTATTTGTCCCGGTGCCTGGTTTTCCAGTACCAGGTGCAAGGGAGTTAAGTAAGTCGGAATGTCAAAAGATCCAGATTCGGGCCAATCAGTGCCCAGGGCTGGCCAATCCTGGGTGCAAAGCTGCAACAAGCGTCTCTTCCACATTCTTTCCTGAACACCGGGTAAAGGCCATTTACTTAACATATAATTCAAAGGGCTATCCTTAGAGGGTTTTACCAGAGACCCACCCATCTGCCTCCTGACACTCTAACAGAGAATTACACAGAGAACAGAGGGAATTATGGCCTAATAGGATCCTATTACAGGAATTTCTACTAATACTGACCGCTACAGGGGACGGGACAGAAGGATCCCAATTCAACCTCAGAGCTTCATCGCACGCGATGGCTTCCACTCTGAGGAATTACGAATGAGAGGCTCAGTTCTGTCCACACACCTAACGCCCAAATGTATAAGACATAAATTTATTAACCGGAGTCGCCAGTAACTGTCAGCGAAATATCGGGTCCACCTAGCTGAAAGCCAATGACAGCCAGACAGGGATAAGGAAGAGTTGCTTTATTCAGCAGAAGAAAGGAGAGCCTTGCACCTTGGTACAAAGACTCTGTCTTACACACATTTTACCATTCCAATTATTATCCTGGGGATTTGAAATCCCCATGCTTATAATTACTTACTCCTTTCCTTCCACTATGCCCTCAAAGTTTCCAACCTGTTTTCCAATCTCTCTATCTATTGCCTGCCCGCTTGGGCCCGATCCTGCTTTTCTCGCTGAACCATCCCTTCCATGGGCACCGGCTTTTTCACTACCAATTTAGATAGGAGGGTGGGCTTCTCAACTAGCCCCCACCCTTCCTGGTCTCTTCTCTTAAACATTCTTACTCACAAGGCTACCTGAGTCCTCCCTCGTGAGGCTTGCCACTTGGGCAAAACGCATGGCCCATTGGCATTTAACTATTCAATTTTCCCTTGTGGCAAACACACTGCTGTTACAGCATATGCAAACACAAATGGTTAAATTCTGACAAGTCCCTGAAGGACCGGTACTTGCTTAGCCAGTGCTTCCTTTTCTGCCTGGAAGTCCTGTCTCAAGGCTTGCAACTTGCCCTGGGCGT
>NW_020713499.1:0-3107 GCF_002925995.2 Terrapene triunguis | reverse complement strand
CTATCAGCATTCAAAGACCACAGTAAGAACAGTCCCAGTTCGTCACATCTCTCCCCCCTTCGAGACCGAACTGAGCGGGGTCACTTTAACCAGTGACCCGGGGAAGTTCGAATCTACCCCCGTTCCCATGGATGCCCCAGCATCCCTCCCATTCCTTGGTGAGAATTACACCAGGCCCCTCCAGTTTTACGCCCCCCCTTAGGTCGGGTGTGCTCGATGGCACTCGTAGTTCGCATGTGGGAAGGTTTATGCGGCCTGTGCCCTTTTCCCACCCCAATACACCTGGGGTGCCGACTGGGCTGTGGTCTTCTCCCAGCGTTCCAGTCTGGAGGTCTGTGATTTGGGCTCTCTTAATTCAGAGCCCCCCTTTTAACCTTGGCCACCCTCCGGAAAGGCTTCTCTATGCTGGGCAAGGGTCCTAAAGCCGTTTTCCCCTTGTCCCGGGCCTTCCTCCCCCTCTGACAGGGGTCACAGGATCGGCAGTACTGTCGGACAGTAACAAAGACCCCAGGCCAGTAAAAGCTCCGTAGCAGCCTCTGCTTGGTACGCCAGGTTCCCTGGTGCCCTGAGAGGGGAATGTCATGGGCCCAGCACAGCAGCTGGCAGCGATACTTCTGGGGTACCACCAGCTGCCTCCTGATCCCCCCTGACTCCATTTTCCCTGGGGGAGCCCATTCTCGGTACAGGAACCCCTTCTCCTACAGGAACCTTTTCCGGCCACCTCTCCCCATGGTCTGTACCGCACTGAGGTCGGCCAGGTCCCTTATCTTCCGCAAGGAGGGATCTTTCTGCAACTCAGCCTGGAACTCAGCAGCTGGGACAGGGATAGCTACCTGCTCTCTCTCGCTGGCTGGGTCTGAAGCCGCAGCCTCCCTGAGCCGTGTCCCTGGGTGTTCCCTCCCCACCAGGTTAGGGTCCTGCGCCTCGGGCAAGGCACCCTCCCCAAGGTCAGGGTGCAGTGCCCCTCGCCGGCTCTGACTCCGGGTCACAACCAGGGCACCCTGGGGGTTGCTTGGCCAGTCCTCCAGGTCCCCCCCCCATCAACACCTCAGTGGGCAAATACGGGTGTACCCCCACGTCCTTGGGGCCCTCCTTGGCCCCCCACTTCAGGTGTACCCTCACCATGGGCACTTTGACTGGGGTCCCGCCCACCCCTGTTAGGGTCAGGTAGGTGTTGGGCACCACCTGATCTGGGGCCACCACCTCGGGCCGGGCCAGCGTAACCTCTGCGCCCGTATCCCAGTATCCATTGACCTTCCTCCCATCCACCTCCAGCGGAACAAGGTACTCTCTCCGGAGGGACAGCCCCGCGCCCACCGTATAAACCAAAAACCCTGAGTCTGGAGCATCCAGCCCCCCAGAGGAGCTGGCCTGGAGCTCTCCTCCCTCCTTAGCAGGTGGTACTCTGCCAGCCCCCCTTCCCTGGGAATGCTGCCTCTTGCCTGGCTGGGTCTCTACCCAGTCAACCCTCTGTGGGTTCGGTCTGCTCAGTCTGTCCCTGACCCTGGGGCACTGGGCCTGTATGTGGGTTCTCTGGCCACAGTGATAGCAGCCCATGTCTCATGGGTTCCCTCGAGTGGGTCGGATGGCCCTGATGCCGGATGTTCCCCTTTGATGGGGGTTTTCCGTATTTTCCCGCTGGGAGGTCCCATGGTGACTCTGTCTCTGCGTTGTGGTGGGACTGTTCCTTTGGGACTCCTCCCTGTTATCCCCTGACCGGCTCTTTACAAACTCATCGGCCAGCCGCCCTGCGTGTCGCGGGTTCTCTGGCTTTTTGTCCCTCAACCACAGCCTCAGGTCGGATGGGCACCCCTCATACAGTTGCTCTAGTACCAGCAGTTTAACCAGGTCCTCCTTCGTCTGGGCCCCATCTGCCCACTTGCTGGCGTATCCCTCCATGTGGACGGCTAGTTGCAGATATGAGATCTCAGGGGTTTTATCCTGACTCCGGAACCTTTCCCGGTACATCTCAGGAGTCAGCCCAAACTCACGTAGCAGGGCCTTTTTGAATAGTTTGTAGTCCCCTTTCTCCGCCTCTTCCAGTTGGCGGTACAATGCCACGGCTTTGGGGTCCAGTAAGGGGGTGAGAACCCAGAGTCTGTCCGCAGGATCAACCTGGTGCAGCTCGCAGGCCATCTCAAAGGCCTCCAGGAAGTCATCCATGTCCTCCCCCTCCTTACGTGGGACCAGGATGCACTTATCAAAGCTCCGTGCAGTCCTGGGTCCCCCCTCACTCACCGCAGCCAGGGGCTCGCGGCCCCTCAGCCTCGCCAGCTCCAGTTCCTGATGCCTCTGTTTCTCACGATCCTCCAGCTCTCTCAGTTTTAGCTCTTTCTCCCATTCCAGCCACTTCCACTCCACGGATGCTGAGCGTCGCCGGGAGGATCCCCTGCTGGCCGGCAAGCTTCGCCGGGAGGATCCCCTGCTGGCCGGGGGAGGTCACAGTGCCCTCGGTATTTGCTGGGCTCCTCCCCACCCTTCCCCTAGGCATAGGAAGGAGGGGTCTCGGGAAGCCCTCAGCAGCCGGCTGACCACTCCCAGATGGGACAGACACTGGTGCCTGCGCTGCATCTGCCAGGCTGCTTCCCTCAGAGACAGGGATCAGTTCATTTGAGCGATCTCCCTCCTCCAGCTGGGCAATGAGCTGTTCTTTGGTGAGCCTCTCACTGCGCAGCCCCCTCTGCTTGCACAGCTCCACCAGGTCGCTCTTAAGCCACTTGGTATACATCTTCCTGCTGGCCACTCACAGGCCTGGGTGCTCACTGCTCCCCACAGTTTCCAGGGAGACCCCTAGTGTGCCAGCCCTTCTCGAGGTCACCACCTCTCTGCCAGGGTCGAGCTGCAGACTCCTCCGCCCCTGGGGCCACTCACTGCGATCCCCCAGGGGACCTTGTTACTGCAAAAGTCCTTCTTGCTGGTCACACACTCCCAGGGGTGATAACCGTCTCTCTCTGACTCTTCCTGGTCCCCGTCAATCCCCCTTTGTTTTACTGCTCCCCAGTCACTTACTGCAGGAAGCGCCGTCCACGGGGTGCAGTAGATCCCGCCGCTGCCACCAGTTGTCACGGAGTATGGGGGACTCAGGGCCCTGCACCCCCGGCTTCCTG
>NW_020713498.1:0-1263 GCF_002925995.2 Terrapene triunguis | reverse complement strand
CTATCAGCATTCAAAGACCACAGTAAGAACAGTCCCAGTTCGTCACAATACCACACTCCCTCATGCTTCAGACATGCTCAGATTCAAACTGTGAGCTCTGTCTGGCAATTTCAAATGCAGATGGCTGAGGAGGGTTCAGATTTCCAGAACTAGTGTGACACTGACCAGGTGGAGCTTGCCTAAGCATATGTATGTAGGCATACAGGGATGAAGCCCAGGCAAATCTAGACAGGATATGCTATAACCCCTAATAGAGAAATACTCCAAAATTGTGCTTTAAACTCTTCGGGTCGAATTATGTTCAAATTAACTGCTTTGTAAATCTGGAGTAACTTCACTTACCAAACTATGCACTGATCTTGCCTCACAAGGGAAACAGTATTGGACCTGGTCAGTTTTCATTTGGGAGCTCTCTGAAAGAAATGCAAAGTGCTACAAAAATTAGTGTTTGTGATTCAATAGGTGATACTCTCTCCTCTGGTTCAGTGCTAGCCCATTGCCCCAGCATGATGTAAGAATGCCCCGTGTTGCTGCAGGAACTGTCTTTTGGATATCACATAAAACCAATACAGTCTATTATAGATCCCTTAGCAATTTTTGCAAGACTACAGACATTAAACCTATATCCTTGGAAAATTCCAATTTAAGTAATAGCTGTATAGCTACTAAAATTATCCTACAGTTTCAAATATGTACAGTACTTTCCACCCCCTGTTCAAAACTATTATTTAGTGTTGTTGGGCTCTGTTAAGATGCTGATGCTGCATTCCCACCCAGCAAGTGGCTGAATTTCAGTGCTGTGTGAAGTGATTTTTGTGTGTTTAAGCATGCGAGTCTATGTATTATAAAAAACAAAATCTTAGTTTAAGAAGAATTAAGGCTGCATAAATGTGACATTCCCCATACCAATTTCTACAATGGGAGACCACTTAACCATACAGTGTATTTCCACTGACAGTCTCAGCATCTTGACAAAGAACTCCTTTCTGTCTCCAAAAAATCAAATAAATACATTACCTGAAACAAATTAATCTACCTTACATTATAATGTAAACCCTTAATTATAACCTTAACAAACGTTTAGGATTGACATATGTGCCCAGGTTAGTGTGTAGTGGGTTATGTGTTTAGGGGGAAGCACAAGTCCATAACTGAGATTTTGTGTTACACTGTTGATCGTGTTTGTTATGAGAAAAGGGTCCGATAAAGCTCAGACACTGGAGAAAAAATAAATGGGATTCTTAATTAAATTTAATGTATACA
>NW_020713497.1:0-2951 GCF_002925995.2 Terrapene triunguis | reverse complement strand
TAGCTTAGAGTTCCAGTTATTTCTCTTTACAGACTGGGCCCCTGTCTGTGCCTGGACGCAGCCCCTGCCTTTCCCTTCTGGTCTTTTTAGCAATCTTCCTTCTTGGATGGGGAGGCAATGGAGAAGAGTCCTAATTGACTTACTGCCCAGCCTTAAATAGAATTTACATAAGCAGTGTCCAAGGTGGTACTCCGTACCAGGTGACATTATCAGATGACCCTGCAGTGTCAAAGCAACATCCCAGGAAGCTCGTAGGGTGGTGGGAGATTAGTATCTTCAAAGTTCTATTGTCATTCTTAAATGGCTCCTTCAGGCTGATTGCCTACTGTCTGGTGGGCATTCCCCCAAGTACACACACAGTTGTAATTGTTACATAGTTAATATTCCTAACTTCAGATACAGAAATGACACGTATACAAATTGGATAATCACATTCAGCAAATCATAACCTTTCCAATACCTTACATGGCCCATCTTGCATAAAACATATCTTAGTTATGCCATATTCATATCACAACAATATTTCTATGAAGAATATGGGGTGTAATGTTACAGTGTCCATTGACTGAGTTTGTAATGCCTTGCTTACAACGTTTACTTGGAACAGGATATCGTGCTAAACCACAGCTGAGATCAGAAATTTGAAGTCAGTGATCTGGTTTGCAGGTTTTATGCCTTGTGTCAGATTCCAGCCTCAGCGTTACTTGACTGCACCAGTTCCATCAGGACGTCGTAAACCTCAGTCACTTGGTACCTCACTGGCCTTCTGCTGTTAATGCAGCTCTCCCAGTGAGTGTCACTTAGGGGCTTCACCATCAGATTTGTGACATTATCCATGAGGACCTTCCACCTGATAGCTGATGCTGAGAACAGGACATATATCCTTTTGCAGTACTCAGAAGGGAGATAATGAATCTGAAGAAGATGATGCTGCATCTGACACAACCAGACTGAGGGAATGGCAGCCACAAGGCATGAAGAAAGTTTTTGGATTCAGCGCAAGGATCCTTGCCAGGACACCACTGTTTTTTCCCTTCATGTTCATGCAATTGTTAGGTAAAAAGCAAGTCCTTACTCACCTCTCCAGCACCCGAGTTCGTGCGGAGTTGGTATGGGCTCACAATCTGTCAGAGACCAGACACCAATTCATTGATCAACGGGCTCACACTATCCTTAGCTTAAAAGGCTTCAGAGTAATGTGGCAAGTTTATTAGGGGTGAGCATCAATATTTATACACAGAAGTAAACAAAGTGATTAACAGATCATAATGGTCATGCATAATCAATCAAGATTCTACAGGATAAAACAGGTTAAAATGTAGATTCAAAAAGACAAAAGGGGAGATGGCTACTTAAGGGGAGGGGGGGTGTCATGAGTAGTTCGCAGGTCAGAGCTTTGATTAAAAGTTCAGACAGAGACATCAAGTCTGGGTTAAGTTTAAGCTCATCAAAAGTTCAGACTCAACACTGTTGTCATAGCCTTGGCCATGGCAGTCCTGAAACTTTATTTTATTCTCATTCAAAACATTCATAAACAGCTCTGTTAGAACTAGACCTCGCAGAGTCATCCGCAGACTGGAAACAGGTAAAGTGTTCCTTTACTTGGCTACAGCAATCCTTGTCCTCAACAAATCTTACTGTAAATGACATCTTTTCACTGTGACTAATGTCGGGACTTTTCACTGTGACTAATGTCCATTATTACTGCCTAGTATTAGTACTTCTCTTTGCCAAGGTGCATCAATATGTTCTCAAGCACCTTCCTTGCCATAAGGTCAATCAATTCGTTTTGAATTGTTTTGCTGCAGTAATGGTCCATAGCTTCTTTATGAACTACTCCATATAGGGGCTCACGCATGACATTGTTGTATTTCCCAGGGAGCTCTACCTACCCGAGGAAATTACCATTATGTTCAGTGAACAACTTATCTGACGAACTTCGGAAAGCCAAATTATTCTTTGCAAGGAAGAGGGTAATTGAAATCAGATGCTTCAGCACGTTCCTCCAATGCTGGGTTTCTACATTAACAATACGCTGGTTTTCTGCATCTATGCATTTATTCAGTTTGAGCCTGGACTCACTTTTCAAGTCTTAAAACACAAGTACACTTTCACAATTAGACAATAAAACAAGGTTCACAATATCGCTGCTGGGTTCTCACTTCACTTCATTTTGTTCTTATATCTCACTGACTGACTGGAGACGCCCCATCCCTTATATACCTGCAAGGGCATGGCTGACAACGTTCTAGGAGGTTCGAGGAAAACGTAGTTCTCAGAATGTCTGGAAGGTTTCTCAAGAGTCTACAAAGGTCCAGAACACTCCAGGAGGTTAGTGAAAAATGAATCTACATACGGAATACCTGAAGCATGTTACTTCAAACTTTCTATTTTCCCTTTTGTCGCTAACAAAAAACCCAGCACCCCAAGCCCGGTGCCCCCCAAACCTGGCACCCCAGGCAGTTACCTTGGTTGCCTGCCTCTAAATCCAGCCCTGGTGGGTAGTCCCATTTTACAATAAATAGGACCTTGATTTGGCTCTTATTGCTAAGGTATGCAGATAGACCATGCAGTGAGCCCATCAGACTAGTATTTGCTTGTGTACTGAAACTAATGAACTATGCAGAAAAGTATATAAGTTCCCATAAAACAAAAATTTAAGTCCAGCATCCCTCACTGTTTGCTTCACAGGTTGGATACTTACTGTAATATAAAACACAGGGGAAGATGTGAACAGAGGCTGAAATTGAAAGCACTCGCTTAAAGATTCTTCAGAAATCATTGGCTGGTCCTTTAAAATCAACTCTTTCTGATCCTTCTTCATCTATTCCTTCCATGAGCTCATTGACAGCTCCTGAGATGTGCTTCCTTAGGTACGCCATTCTGTCAATACATCTGGATACCTGTCACGGAGTATGGGGGACTCAGGGCCCTGCACCCCCGGCTTCCTG
>NW_020713496.1:0-3704 GCF_002925995.2 Terrapene triunguis | reverse complement strand
TAGCTTAGAGTTCCAGTTATTTCTCTTTACAGACTGGGCCCCTGTCTCTGCCTGGACGCAGCCCCTGCCTTTCCCTTCTGGTCTTTTTAGCAATCTTCCGTCTTGGATGGGGAGGCAATGGAGAAGAGTCCTAATTGACTTACTGCCCAGCCTTAAATAGAATTTACATAAGCAGTGTCCAAGGTGGTACTCCGTACCAGGTGACATTATCAGATGACCCTGCAGTGTCAAAGCAACATCCCAGGAAGCTCATAGGGTGGTGGGAGATTAGTATCTTCAAAGTTCTATTGTCATTCTTAAATGGCTCCTTCAGGCTGATGGCCTACTGTCTGGTGGGCATTCCCCCAAGTGCACACACAGTTGTAATTGTTACATAGTTAATATTCCTAACTTCAGATACAGAAATGACACGTATACAAATTGGACCATCACATTCAGCAAATCATAACCTTTCCAATACCTTACATGGCCCATCTTGCATAAAACATATCTTAGTTATGCCATATTCATATCACAACAATATTTCTATGAAGAATATGGGGTGTAATGTTACAGTGTCCATTGACTGAGTTTGTAATGCCTTGCTTACAACGTTTACTTGGATCAGGATATCGTGCTAAACCACAGCTGAGATCAGAAATTTGAAGTCAGTGATCTGGTTTGCAGGCTTTGTGCCTTGTGTCAGATTACATCCTCAGCTTTACTTGACTGCACCAGTTCCATCAGGACGTCGTAAACCTCAGTCACTTGGTACCTCACTGGCCTTATGCTGTTAATGCAGCTCTCCCAGCGACTGTCACTTAGGGGCTTCACCATCAGATTTGTGACATTATCCATGAGGACCTTCCACCTGATAGCTGATGCTGAGAACAGGACATATATTCTTTGCAGTACTCAGAAGAGAGATAATGAATCTGAAGAAGATGATGCTGCATCTGACACAACCAGCCTGAGGGAATGGCAGCCACAAGGCATGAAGAAAGTTTTTGGATTCAGCGCAAGGATCCTTGCCAGGACACCTCTGTTTTTTCTCTTCATGTTCATGCTGTTGTCATAGCCTTGGCCATGGCAGTCCTGAAACTTTATTTTATTCTCATTCAAAACATTCATAAACAGCTCTGTTAGAACTAGACCTCGCAGAGTCATCCACAGACTGGAAACAGGTAAAGTGTTCCTTTACTTGGATACAGCAATCCTCGTCCTCAACAAATCTTACTGTAAATGACATCTTTTCACTGTGACTAATGTCGGGACTTTTCACTGTGACTAATGTCCATTATTACTGCATAGTATTAGTACTTTGCTTTGCCAAGGTGCATCATTATGTTCTCAAGCACCTTCCTTGCCATAAGGTCAATCAATTCGTTTTGAATTGTTTTGCTGCAGTAATGTTCCATAGCTTCTTTATGAACTACTCGATATAGGGGCTCACGCATGACATTGTTGTATTTCCCAGGGAGCTCTACCTACCTGAGGAAATTACCATTATGTTCAGTGAACAACTTATCTGACAAACTTCGGAAAGCCAAATTATTCTTTGCAAGGAAGAGGGTAATTGAAATCAGATGCTTGAGCACGTTCCTCCAATGCTGGGTTTCTACATTAATAATACGCTGGTTTTCTGCGTCTATGCATTTATTCAGCTTGAGCCTGGACTCACTTTTCAAGTCTTAAAACACAAGTACACTTTCACAATTAGACAATAAAACAAGGTTCACAATATTGCTGCTGGGTTCTCACTTCACTTCATTTTGTTCTTATATCTCACTGACTGACTGGAGACGCCCCATCCCTTATATACCTGCAAGGGCATGGCTGACAACGTTCTAGGAGGTTCGAGGAAAACGTAGTTCTCAGAATGTCTGGAAGGTTTCTCAAGATTCTACAAAGGTCCAGAACACTCCAGGAGGTTAGTGAAAAATGAATCTACATACGGAATACCTGAAGCATGTTACTTCAAACTTTCTATTTTCCCTTTTGTCGCTAACAAAAAACCCAGCACCCCAAGCCCGGTGCCCCCCAAACCCGCACCCCAGGCAGTTACCTTGGTTGCCTGCCCCTAAATCCAGCCCTGGTGGGTAGTCCCATTTTACAATAAATAGGACCTTGATTTGGCTCTTATTGCTAAGGTATGCAGATAGACCATGCAGTGAGACCATCAGACTAGTATTTGCTTGTGTACTGAAACTAATGAACTATGCAGAAAAGTATATAAGTTCCCATAAAACAAAAATTTAAGTCCAGCATCCCTCACTGTTTGCTTCACAGGTTGGATACTTACTGTAATATAAAACACAGGGGAAGATGTGAACAGAAGCTGAAATTGAAAGCACTCGCTTAAAGATTCCTTCAGAAATCATTGGCTGGTCCTTTAAAATCAACTCTTTCTGATCCTTCTTCACTCTCCCTCATCTATTCCTTCCATGAGCTCATTGACAGCTCCTGAGATGTGCTTCCTTAGGTACGCCATTCTGTCAATACATCTGGATACCACACTCCCTCATGCTTCAGCCATGCTCAGATTCAAACTGTGAGCTCTGTCTGGCAATTTCAAATGCAGATGGCTGAGGAGGGTTCAGATTTCCAGAACTTGTTTGACACTGACCAGGTGGAGCTTGCCTAAGCATATGTATGTAGGGATACAGGGATGAAGCCCAGGCAAATCTAGACAGGATATGCTATAACCCCTAATAGAGAAATACTCCAAAATTGTGCTTTAAACTCTTCGGGTCGAATTATGTTCAAATTAACTGCTTTGTAAATCTGGAGTAACTTCACTTACCAAACTATGCACTGATCTTGCCTCACAAGGGAAGCAGTATTGGACCTGGTCAGTTTTCATTTGGGAGCTCTCCGAAAGAAATGCAAAGTGCTACAAAAATTAGTGTTTGTGATTCAATAGGTGATACTCTCTCCTCTGGTTCAGTGCTAGCCCATTGCCCCAGCATGATGTAAGAATGCCCCGTGTTGCTGCAGGAACTGTCTTTTGGATAACACATAAAATCAATATAGTCTATTATAGATCCCTTAGCAATTTTTGCAAGACTACAGACATTAAACCTATATCCTTGGAAAATTCCAATTTAAGTAATAGCTGTATAACTACTAAAATTATCCTACAGTTTCAAATATGTACAGTACTTTCCACCCCCTGTTCAAAACTATTATTTAGTGTTGTTGGGCTCTGTTAAGATGCTGATGCTGCATTCCCACCCAGCAAGTGGCTGAATTTCAGTGCTGTGTGAAGTGATTTTTGTGTGTTTAAGCATGCGAGTCTATATATTATAAAAAACAAAAATCTTAGTTTCAGAAGAATTAAGGCTGCATAAATGTGACATTCCCCATACCAAATTCTACAATGGGAGACCACTTAACCATACAGTGTATTTCCACTGACAGACTCAGCATCTTGACAAAGAACTCCTTTCTGTCTCCAAAAAATCAAATAAATACATTACCTGAAACAAATTAATCTACCTTACATTGTAATGTAAACCCTTAATTATAACCTTAACAAACGTTTAGGATTGACATATGTGCCCAGGTTAGTGTGTAGTGGGTTATGTGTTTAGGGGGAAGCACAAGTCCATAACTGAGATTTTGTGTTACACTGTTGATCGTGTTTGTTATGAGAAAAGGGTCCGATAAAGCTCAGAGACTGGAGAAAAAATAAATGGGATTCTTAATTAAATTTAATGTATACA
>NW_020713495.1:895-2040 GCF_002925995.2 Terrapene triunguis | reverse complement strand
AAAACAGTTGTTGTGGCACAGGTGGGCTGTGGAGGTTTTATACCACGTTGGGCGGGAGCTACAGAAAGAAAAAGGTCGGGAACCCCGGCTTCAGGGAATCCTGGAGAATAAAGACTCAATCCACTCAGTGCTGCCAACTCCCATGAGTCCTGTGAGAGTTATTGTTCTTCCGTAAAGCCCCAGCTCCTGGAGTCAAGTGGAGACGTGATGATTTCAGCCATCGCTCTTAAAGACACAGTACATTTCTAGCCCTTGTGGCTGTGGAGAAAGCTTCAAAACGGGACCCCCGTGCGCCCTAAAGGCTCATCAAGCAGAAGGCAAATAAACAGCTTCCCAAATCTATTATTTTTACAGAATCTCCTGATTTCAAAGCCAATCTGGTGATTTTTGGTGAGCCTGACTCAGGGTTTTTGAACGTTTGGGGTTGGACGTTCTGCAGACTGAGAGCTGGGCACCCCCCTCCACACCCAGCACACCCAGACTGTTCTAAAGCTTTAACTCTCTTCTCGTTCCTGCCGCTGTAACGCAGCTGGGAATCCCCGTTCCTAGATGTGCTTTTACACAGACAGTCAATTCCCCACAGGGCTGTTCCGGGGGCTCCAGACCCCCACCCTAGGATAGACGGGGCAGTAACCTCACATCACCCCTTTGTGACTCCCAGGGACCCTGCAGGGACAGCAGCTCCATGCTGGGCCCTAGGGCCCCCCAAAGCACCTGGGGAGAGGGGGCAGTAAACACCCATGTCAGGGGGCTCCTGCTGCCTGGAGGTGACTCTATCCTCACAGCCCCTCCCCCTCACAGAGACACTCCATAGCCCTCCCCCTCATAGCCCCTCCCCTCACACTGACACCCCCATGGACCCTCCCCTCACAGCCCCTCACACTGACATCCCCATGGACTCTCCCCTCACAGCCCCTTCCCCTCACAGAGACACTCCATAGCCCTCCCCCCTCACAGTCCCTCCCCCTCACACTGACATTCCCATGGACCCTCCCCCTCACAGCCCCTCCCCCTCCCCCTCACAAGACACTGCATAGCACCTCCCCCTCACACAGACATTCCCATGGACCCTCCCCCTCACAGCCCCTCCCCCTCACACTGACACCCCCATGGTCCCTCCCCCTCACAGCCCCTCCCCCTCCCCC
>NW_020713495.1:0-795 GCF_002925995.2 Terrapene triunguis | reverse complement strand
CACACTGACACCCACATGGACCCTCCCCCTCACAGCCCCTCCCCTCACACTGACACCCCATGGACTCTCCCCCTCACAACCCCTTCTGGGCACAAGAAGTCGAGTACTGGGCTTCAGCCTGGGACTCTTCCTCCCTCCTGCCTAGTCCTGACTATGAAGCCTCTCCCTGGCACGCCTTTCTTTAAGCACCATGTGGGCAGGAGGAAAAGTGTAGCAGGAAGCACAAGGGCCAAACTTGCAGGCATCAGGTGAAGCAGCGAGAATCCCAACCACCAGGTCAAACCGCAGGACGGCCGGCATCGGTAGCCAGGATGGCAAGTTCTAGAGGCCCAACCCACTGCGGCCATCCTGTCACGCCATCCGGACCAAAGCCCTGGCTCCAGTGGGCGTGAGTCACCCAGCAGGAGGGAAAAGACTTGCTCTTTCACAACTGGAGCCAGGGAAGGTGAGCACTTTGAGTGCCAGGGCTTTGCTGCACGCAAAGACGAGGTCCCACTGCTATTTTAATTCGGATTGCAGGATTCAGAGTCCTGGGTGCTGACCGTTACATCATGGACCCAGCTTGTGCTGTTTTCTCTGGACATCTGTGACTCTCATGAGGCAGGCTTGTGTAAGGGGATTGTTGGCCCCTTACTAAAACTTAGTGGGGGGGGGGTTGTTGGCTAGTTCAGAGTACCAATAGGAAGGGGAAGGGTCAATGGGAAATCAGGATCCTGAGACTGACAGTCCCCAGGGGCAATGGAGAGACGCCAAAGCTCCAGCTCACCCTGACAGACAGGGCAGGCAGTCTGATGA
>NW_020713494.1:0-5130 GCF_002925995.2 Terrapene triunguis | reverse complement strand
CAGGAGAGAGACCCCACAAGTGCTTGGACTGTGGGAAAAGTTTCATACGAAGGTCAGAATTTATTTATCATCAGGCAGTCCACACAGGAGAGAGACCCCACAAGTGCTTGGACTGTGGGAAAAGTTTCATACAGAGGTCACAGCTTGTTCAACATCAGAGAATCCACACAGGAGAGTGACTCTATAAGTGCTTGGACTGTGGGAAAAGTTTCACATGGAGATCAGACCTCGTTCAACATGGGAGTATCCACACAGGAGCGAGACCTCACAAGTGCTTAGACTGTGGGAAAAGTTTCACACAGAAATCACACCTCATTAAACATGGAAGAATCCACACAGGATCTAAACTTCTGTGACACGTGACAAGAAAGGGTTAAGCAGCTTGCATGTAATTGACTCAGATCAGGCCTTGTTACACATTAGGGAAAACTAAATCCTCAGTACCACTTCCAGGGCCGGCTGTGGGGCGGCAAAAAAGCTAGAGCTGGCCCTTACCACTTCAAACTAATCTTATTGAGGGCGGCAACAGTTCCTCAGTACTGCTCTGCATTTGATTTTGTTACAAAATCAATAAGTTCGGATGGCGTGAGCCCAAGAGGGACAGACGGCTCCACGGGCAGTCCTCCTTCGATACCCCATTAGAGATTTCAAAAGGTCTCTTACCTCTTGATTGGCGCCTTGGGGTTCGAAGAGGAACAGTCCGCAGTAGCTGCCGCTGTCTCAGCCGGGTGCTACCATCCGAGTCACGGCACCAATAATTGTGGAAGAAAACAGAGTTTTTACTTTTAGGTTGGTTGTAACAAATCAGAGACAGTTTATTCTTAAGCAATTGCAAGAGGGGAACTACACACCCAGGCAGGGAATCTCCCTTCCTCCAGGTAGGGCTCCAAAGATAAACAATTGGGGCAAGCCTTTATACCTTTTTTTTTTATAGATAATAATGATAATAGCTGAACAACCTTGCCACTCGCTGAAACCAGAAAACTGGGTCTACATAAAGGTCCATCAGCGAAAGATCTCCCTGGCTCCACACTGGAAAGGCCCTTATCAAGTCCTGCTGACTCCCAACACCGCTGTAAAGTGCCAAGGACTGACTGCCTGGACTTTCCGACTGATGATCAGCCTGTTTCTCCTTCTGGTGCTGCTGTTTCTTTTGGACAGCAGAAAAAAAGGACAAGGTAAAGTGCTAGTAACCGCTCCCTTGTCCACTGACAGAACTACCATGCATTTGGATTTTGCTAAAAAACTAAAGCATTACAGGGTGATGTGCTAGTAACCTCTCCCCTGCAAAATGCTAAACCACGCCTGTAGGAACACTCACTCCGCTGAAACCGCCAAAGTCCAGGGATTTCTGACCACAAAGAACGTTAAAAACTGGCACTGGTGGCAAAAACGAAGTATTGTATACTAGCAAGAAGGAAATTGTGAGGACGAGTCTTAGAAATGTGGTATTCATTGGATTTGGGGGTTTATTCCAAGTAATGCGTGCTGTGCTTTTGGACAAGTACCTTTAGCATGTATAGCACTCCCCAATTCGCTTTCAAATGATGAATACCAAAAGCACTTCGCTGCCACAAACGCTACCCCTACCATCTCCCCCACCACCACTACCACCCCTGTAATATACCCAAATACAAATAATACCATATATTCTAATGAAATACACTGGCCAAGGCCTTCACATCTTAGTGATTTACTAAAATTCTGCTCAAAAAAATTCTTCTTTAAAATTCAAAATAAGTCATATAAGCAAACAATTAAATAAAAAACAAATGGGTCAATAAAAATATAGAATATCATTACAAATAAGCCCCAAAAATCTAAAATTAAAATTAATGGGTTCTATGGCGAGGTAAATATAATGGCCGTTCCCGAAATTTGTAGTATGTTAAATGAAAAAGACTCTTATTGTTACTTATCAGAGGGGTAGCCGTGTTAGTCTGGATCTGTAAAAGCAGCAAAGAGTCCTGTGGCACCTTATAGACTAACAGACATATTGGAGCATGAGCTTCCATGGGTGAATACCCACCCCATGCATCCGACGAAGTGGGTATTCACCAACGAAAGCTCATGCTCCAATACGTCTGTTAGTCTATAAGGTGCCACAGGACTCTTTGCTGCTTTTATTGTTACTTAGTCACCCAATTAGTAAATAATCAAACGTATACCCAAAAAGTCTGTTCTGCCGCCGGAAATTTTACCTGTCCTAAAATAATCCCAGTATTCAATAATTGAACCTGCACCATATTTCAATGCACCCCTTCCTGTGCTATTAATGCTAATGCCTCTCAAAAAGTATCTAAAAGTGTTTAGCCAACAAATGTGGTCTGGTACTTCACTGAAAAAAAAAGTGCTAAAATATCAATAAACTGTAATTAATGCTACACTAGGGACTATAAAATGTACACTGCCCTTATCCAGTTTTCAGGTCACCTCTACAAGGGAGCTGCCATTAGGTTAGCACAGCAAAGGGCCTGGGTTTCCTCTTTAAAAAAAAAAAAAAAAGGACTTAACTAATCACCTATAAAATGGTGCCAATAGCGCAGCTGCAATTTGGACTATTTATAAAGGCCAACCACATAAATAAATTAGGACAATTGGAAAAGGCCACGGGTCTTCTTACTGGAGCACAGCTAACCCAGGTACAGGCTGGAGTTGGTGAATTACGTGTTATCTCCGCCTTAGTTCAATGACCCAGAAACTTCTGATGACGATGGTGCTAAATATCACTGAGGCTGGGAAGGCATTGCAGTGGGATCTGGCTTGTTCAGAAATTCAGGATGGCCATTCAGAGTGATCTGGAGCATCAGGCTTGGCCCACTGCCCTTACAGACACTTCTGGAGTATCCTCTGATCTGTGGCTGTAAAGACATACTTGGAGATTTTCTGGGTGGAAGTGCAGGCGTGTGCAATGCTCCTTCCAAGCATACGGACCGATTGGAGGCATGTAAGCTCCCACATGCCGTATCCTGCCGGGTCCGTGGGAAGAATGCATGTGGGATTAAATAATTCACCAAAACATTTGGGAAATTAAACTACCTGGTATGCCTAAGCGATTTGTAGTCAGTGCTCCTGGAATAACCCCCGACATTTCAATAAAAATCGGGAATCAATGGACACTTTGGCCTTTAGAACCCCCACAGCTTCAGTGTGTACAAAAACTGAAGCTAGAGGAAGTTTTCACTGTTCATGACAACGTTTGTTGGAAGGGTATGGGACAAAAAACTACCCTGACAGGACACCTGCTTTTCCAAGCGAATAATAGCTGTGTGTATGTCAAAGCCACCACTTTGCAAGACATACATTTAAATCTCATCACTGCTGCAGGCAATCCTATTATTTACTGGCCTGCAGATAGAGTTCTACAGTCAGCCCTGAGATTCCAAATACCCTTTAATTGAACTGCCTTAGTACCCGACCGATTCCAAAATTTGCTTTCACTCCTACCAAAGGTCAATAAATCTCTGAATTTCAAGGTCAAATTCATATGCTCCAACATATATATCCAATTGAAAAGTGTGCCTTTCATACGCCCCATAGGGTATCTATTTTATGTACTAATTATGATGTATTGTGCTATGTAGCTAAGGCTATACAACAATCCCATCATATTATTACAATGGGAATGTTAATGCTTTTATTGCTTTTGTTTAGCTTAAAATTATGTTATTGTAGTTTTAAGAATGCTTGATAAAGATCTTTGTCTCTGCCTGAGGGATTGGAGCAAATGCGCTTGTATCTTGGGGCTTGGCTGTAGACAATGGATCATGTGATGTGTCCTGGATGGAAGCTGGAGGCATGTAGGTAAGTATAGAGGTCAGTAGGTTTCCGGTATAGGGTGGTATTTATGTGACCATCACTTATTTGCACTGTAGTGTCCTGGAAGTGCTGATCTCTTGTGTGGACGGGTCCAGGCTGAGGTCGATGGTGGAGTGGAAATTGTTGAAATCCTGGTGGAATTCTTCAAGGGCCTCCTTCCCATGGGTCCATATGATGATGATGTCATCAATGTAGTGCAAATAGAGGAGGGGGCGCTAGGGGACGAGAGCCGAAGAAGCGTTGTTCTAAGTCAGCCATAAAAATGTTGGCATGCTGTGGGGCCATGCAGGTACCCATAGCAGTGCCACTGACTTGAGGTATAAGTTGTCCCCAAATCTGAAATGGTTGTGGGCGAGGACAAAGTCACAAAGCTCAGTCGCCAGGTGTGCTGCGGCCGCATCAAGGATACTGTTCCTGACAGCTTGTAGCCCATCCTCGTGTGGAATATTGGTGTAGGGAGCTTCTACATCCATAGTGGTTAGGATGGTGTTTTCAGGATGATCACCAGTGCACTGTAGTTTCCTCAGGAAGTCAGTGGTGTCTCGAAGATAGCTAGGAGTGCTGATAGCGTAGGGTCTGAGAAGAGAGTCCACGTAGCCAGATAATCCTGCTGTAAGAGTGTCAATACCTGAGATGATGGGGCATCCAGGATTTCCAGGTTTATGGATCTTGGGTAGCAGATAGAATACCCCTGATCTGGGCTCTGGGGATATGTCTGCGTAGATTTGTTCCCATGCTATAGCAGGGAGTTTCTTGAGCAGTTGGTGTAGTTTCTTTTGATACTCCGCAGTGGGATCGGAGGATAGTGGCCTGTAGAATGTGGTGTTGGAGAGTTGCCTGGCAGCTTCCTGTTCATAATCCGACCTGTTCATGATGACTACAGCACCTCCTTTGTCAGCTCCTTTGATTATAATGTCAGGGTTGTTTCTGAGGCCGTGGATGGTCTTGCGTTCTGTGTGGCTGAGGTTATGGGGCAAGTGATGCTGTTTGTTCACAATCTAAGCCTGTGCACGTCAGTGGAAGCACTCTATGTAGAAGTCCAGTCTATCATTTCGACCCTCAGGAGGAGTCCACGCAGAATTCTTCTTCTTGTAGTGTTAGTAGGAGGGTTCCTGTGGGTAAGTGCGCTGTTCAGTGGTGCGTTGAAAATATTCCTTGAGTCGTAGACGACGAAACTAGGCTTCCAGATCACACAGAATTGTATCATGTGTGGGGGCGGTAGGGGGGGCAGAAAGAGAATCCCCGGGATAGGACAGACTCTTCTGCCGGGTTAAGTGTGTGGTTGGATAGATTAACAATATTGTTGGGTGA
>NW_020713493.1:0-5146 GCF_002925995.2 Terrapene triunguis | reverse complement strand
CAGGAGAGAGACCCCACAAGTGCTTGGACTGTGGGAAAAGTTTCATACGAAGGTCAGAATTTATTTATCATCAGGCAGTCCACACAGGAGAGAGACCCCACAAGTGCTTGGACTGTGGTAAAAGTTTCATACAGAGGTCACAGCTTGTTCAACATCAGAGAATCCACACAGGAGAGTGACTCTATAAGTGCTTGGACTGTGGGAAAAGTTTCACATGGAGATCAGACCTCGTTCAACATGGGAGTATCCACACAGGAGCGAGACCTCACAAGTGCTTAGACTGTGGGAAAAGTTTCACACAGAAATCACACCTCATTAAACATGGAAGAATCCACACAGGATCTAAACTTCTGTGACACGTGACAAGAAAGGGTTAAGCAGCTTGCATGTAATTGACTCAGATCAGGCCTTGTTACACATCAGGGAAAACTAAATCCTCAGTACCACTTCCAGGGCCGGCTGTGGGGCGGCAAAAAAGCTAGAGCCGGCCCTTACCACTTCAAACTAATCTTATTGAGGGCGGCAACAGTTCCTCAGTACTGCTCTGCATTTGATTTTGTTACAAAATCAATAAGTTCGGATGGCGTGAGCCCAAGAGGGACAGACGGCTCCACGGGCAGTCCTCCTTCGATACCCCATTAGAGATTTCAAAAGGTCTCTTACCTCTTGATTGGCGCCTTGGGGTTCGAAGAGGAACGGTCCGCAGTAGCTGCCGCTGTCTCAGCCGGGCGTTACCATCCGAATCACGGCACCAATAATTGTGGAAGAAAACAGAGTTTTTACTTTTAGGTTGGTTGTAACAAATCAGAGACAGTTTATTCTTAAGCAATTGCAAGAGGGGAACTACACACCCGGGCAGGGAATCTCCCTTCGTCCAGGTAGGGCTCCAAAGATAAACAATTGGGGCAAGCCTTTATACCTTTTTTTTTATAGATAATAATGATAATAGCTGAACAACCTTGCCACTCGCTGAAACCAGAAAACTGGGTCTACGTAAAGGTCCATCAGCGAAAGACCGCCCTGGCTCCACACTGGAAAGGCCCTTATCAAGTCCTGATGACTACCAACACCGCTGTAAAGTGCCAAGGACTGACTGCCTGGACTTTCCGACTGATGATCAGCCTGTTTCTCCTTCTGGTGCTGCTGTTTCTTTTGGACAGCAGAAAAAAAGGACAAGGTAAAGTGCTAGAAACCGCTCCCTTGTCCACTGACAGAACTACCATGCATTTGGATTTTGCTAAAAAAACTAAAGCATTACAGGGTGATGTGCTAGTAACCTCTCCCCTGCAAAATGCTAAACCACGCCTGTAGGAACACTCACTCCGCTGAAACCGCCAAAGTCCAGGGATTTCTGACCACAAAGAACGTTAAAAACTGGCACTGGTGGCAAAAACGAAGTATTGTATACTAGCAAGAAGGAAATTGTGAGGACGAGTCTTAGAAATGTGGTATTCATTGGATTTGGGGGTTTATTCCAAGTAATGCGTGCTGTGCTTTTGGACAAGTACCTTTAGCATGTATAGCACTCCCCAATTGGCTTTCAAATGATGAATACCAAAAGCACTTTGCTGCCACAAACGCTACCCCTACCATCTCCCCCACCACCACTACCACCCCTGTAATATACCCAAATACAAATAATACCATATATTCTAATGAAATACACTGGCCAAGGCCTTCACATCTTAGTGATTTACTAAAATTCTGCTCAAAAAAATTCTTCTTTAAAATTCAAAATAAGTCATATAAGCAAACAATTACATAAAAAACAAATGGGTCAATAAAAATATAGAATATCATTACAAATAAGCCCCAAAAATCTAAAATTAAAATTAATGGGTTCTATGGCGAGGTAAATATAATGGCCGTTCCCGAAATTTGTAGTATGTTAAATGAAAAAGACTCTTATTGTTACTTATCGGAGGGGTAGCCGTGTTAGTCTGGATCTGTAAAAGCTGCAAAGAGTCCTGTGGCACCTTATAGACTAACAGACGTATTGGAGCATGAGCTTCCGTGGGTGAATACCCACCCCATGCATCCGACGAAGTGGGTATTCACCCACGAAAGCTCCTGCTCCAATACGTCTGTTAGTCTATAAGGTGCCACAGGACTCTTTGCTGCTTTTATTGTTACTTAGTCACCCAATTAGTAAATAATCAAACGTATACCCAAAAAGTCTGTTCTGCCGCCGGAAATTTTACCTGTCCTAAAATAATCCCAGTATTCAATAATTGAACCTGCACCATATTTCAATGCACCCCTTCCTGTGCTATTAATGCTAATACCTCTCAAAAAGTATCTCAAAGTGTTTAGCCAACAAATGTGGTCTGGTACTTCACTGAAAAAAAAAGTGCTAAAATATCAATAAACTGTAATTAATGCTACACTAGGGACTATAAAATGTACACTGCCCTTATCCAGTTTTCAGGTCACCTCTACATATTCTAATTGCTCAAAAGGAGCTGCCATTAGGTTAGCACAGCAAAGGGCCTGGGTTTCCTCTTTAAAAAAAAAAAAAGGACTTAACTAATCACCTATAAAATGGTGCCAATAGCGCAGCTGCAATTTGGACTATTTATAAAGGCCAACCACATAAATAAATTAGGACAATTGGAAAAGGCAACGGGTCTTCTTACTGGAGCACAGCTAACCCAGGTACAGGCCGGAGTTGGTGAATTACGTGTTATCTCCGCCCTTAGTTCAATGACCCAGAAACTTCTGACGACGACGGTGCTAAATATCACTGAGGCTGGGAAGGCATTGCAGTGGGATCTGGCTTGTTCAGAAATTCAGGATTTCCTGAATGACCAGCTCCTGGCCATTCAGAGTGATCTGGAGCATCAGGCTTGGCCCACTGCCCTTACAGACACTTCAGGAGTATCCTCTGATCTGTGGCCGTAAAGACACACTTGGAGATTTTCTGGGTGGAAGTGCAGGCGTTTCCAGTGCTCCTTCCAAGCATACGGACCGATTGGAGGGATGTAAGCTCCCACATACCGTATCCTGCCGGGTCCGTGGGAAGAATGCATGTGGGATTAAATAATTCACCAAAACATTTGGGAAATTAAACTACCTGGTATGCCTAAGCGATTTGTAGTCGGTGCTCCTGGAATAACCCCCGACATTTCAATAAAAATCGGGAATCAATGGACACTTTGGCCTTTAGAACCCCCACAGCTTCAGTGTGTACAAAAACTGAAGCTAGGGGAAGTTTTCACTGTTCATGACAACGTTTGTTGGAAGGGTATGGGACAAAAAACTACCCTGACAGGACACCTGCTTTTCCAAGCGAATAATAGCTGTGTGTATGTCAAAGCCACCACTTTGCAAGACATACATTTAAATCTCATCATATTTACTGGCCTGCAGATAGAGTTCTACACTCAGCCCTGAGATTCCAAATACCCTTTAATTGAACTGCCTTAGTACCCAACCGATTCCAAAATTTGCTTTCACTCCTACCAAAGGTCAATAAATCTCTGAATTTCAAGGTCAAATTCATATGCTCCAACATATATATCCAATTGAAAAGTGTGCCTTTCATACGCCCCATAGGGTATCTATTTTATGTACTAATTATGATGTATTGTGCTATGTAACTGAGGCTATACAACAATCCCATCATATTATTACAATGGGAATGTTAATGCTTTTATTGCTTTTGTTTAGCTTAAAATTATGTTATTGTAGTTTTAAGAATGCTTGATAAAGATCTTTGTCTCTGCCTGAGGGATTGGAGCAAATGCGGTTGTATCTTGGGGCATGGCTGTAGACAATGGATCATGTGATGTGTCCTGGATGGAAGCTGGAGGCATGTAGGTAAGTATAGAGGTCAGTAGGTTTCCGGTATAGGGTGGCATTTATGTGACCATCACTTATTTGCACTGTAGTGTCCTGGAAGTGCTGATCTCTTGTGTGGACGGGTCCAGGCTGAGGTCGATGGTGGGGTGGAAATTGTTGAAATCCTGGTGGAATTCTTCAAGGGCCTCCTTCCCATGGGTCCATATGATGAAGATGTCATCAATGTAGTGCAAATAGAGGAGGGGGCGCTAGGGGACGAGAGCCGAAGAAGCGTTGTTCTAAGTCAGCCATAAAAATGTTGGCATGCTGTGGGGCCATGCGGGTACCCATAGCAGTGCCACTGACTTGAAGATATAAGTTGTCCCCAAATCAGAAATGGTTGTGGGTGAAGACAAAGTCACAAAGCTCAGCCACCAGGTGTGCTGTGGCCTCATCAGGGATACTGTTCCTGACAGCTTGTAGCCCATCCTCGTGTGTAATATTGGTGTAGAGAGCTTCTACATCCATAGTGGTTAGGATGGTGTTTTCAGGACGATCACCAGTGCATTGTAGTTTCCTCATGAAGTTGGTGGTGTCTCGAAGATAGCTAGGAGTGCTGATAGCGTAGGGTCTGAGAAGAGAGTCCACGTAGCCAGATAATCCTGCTGTAAGAGTGTCAATACCTGAGATGATGGGGCATCCAGGATTTCCAGGTTTATGGATCTTGGGTAGCAGATAGAATACCCCTGATCTGGGCTCTGGGGATATGTCTGCATAGATTTGTTCCCATGCTATAGCAGGGAGTTTCTTGAGCAGTTGGTGTAGTTTCTTTTGATACTCCGCAGTGGGATCAGAGGATAGTGGCCTGTAGAATGTGGTGTTGGAGAGTTGCCTGGCAGCTTCCTGTTCATAATCCGACCTGTTCATGATGACTACAGCACCTCCTTTGTCAGCTCCTTTGATTATAATGTCAGGGTTGTTTCTGAGGCCGTGGATGGTCTTGCGTTCTGTGTGGCTGAGGTTATGGGGCAAGTGATGCTGTTTGTTCACAATCTCAGCCTGTGCACGTCAGCGGAAGCACTCTATGTAGAAGTCCAGTCTATCATTTCGACCCTCAGGAGGAGTCCACGCAGAATTCTTCTTCTTGTAGTGTTAGTAGGAGGGTTCCTGTGGGTAAGTGCGCTGTTCAGTGGTGCGTTGAAAATATTCCTTGAGTCGTAGACGACGAAACTAGGCTTCCAGATCACGCAGAATTGTATCATGTGTGGGGCCGGTAGGGGGGGCAGAAAGAGAATCCCCGGGATAGGACAGACTCTTCCGCCGGGTTAAGTGTGTGGTTGGATAGATTAACAATATTGTTGGGTGA
>NW_020713492.1:0-1938 GCF_002925995.2 Terrapene triunguis | reverse complement strand
GCTGGGAACATTTTCCAGACTCCCAGTGCTGGAGCCTGAACCCACTACCCTGAGGCTGCTGTGAAATACGAAGAGAAGCTGTTGGGATTCCTGTCCCTGTCCCCGGCTCAGAGCTCAGCTTCCCATATCAGCCTGTGGCTGGCAGGTGTGTGGGAAATGAGAAATCCCGACCCTGCTCTGTCTACTGGGGGGGACAAGGAGCTCTCAACTTCTCCCCACCCTGAAGCTTCCTGGCTGCTCTGAGCAGGGTGGGGGTGGGATTCTGCCAGTCTGGCCCTCCCAGAGCTTCATGTTTTTTTCCTTTTCCCATGACGAGTGGGATTGTATCTGGGGCAGCAGGAGCTGAGTGACGGTCTCTTGTTGTTTCAGATGCTGGTGACCTTCGAGGAGGTGGCTGTGTATTTCACCCAGGGGCAGGGGGCTCTGCTGGACCCCGCTCAGAGAGCCCTCTACAGGGACGTCATGCAGGAGAACTATGAGACGGTGACCTCGCTGGGTAAGGGATTCCCGTCTCCTTGGTTATTAGAAGCCGTGGGGTCTGCGTGTCTGAATGTGTTCAGGTTCTTCCCTGGTCAGTTAGATCAGAGGCGAATGGGTTCCATAATGCACAGATGCCATGTGAGAAAGACTTACATCTCCGTGCCCTCTCCAGTGGGACATGGGTGTCAAAACCCAATGGACAAGCTAAACCATCCCCACCCCTCCAGCTTTCAAAGGGGCATAAATCCAGCATTGTCCTGTCTGTGTTGTTTCTCGGCTACACACACAATCCCTGTTCACCTCCCTCCTTGGGAATAGCTCCAGCCATGGGGAGGGCTCTGGGCTCTGCAGGTTTAGAAATAGGCAGAGGTTTAAGTGCAGAGCTGTGTGTGAGTCAGCAAGGCCCCCAGAGCGCACAGATCCTGGGAACGCCTAGTGAGGGTGTAGTAATAATTCAGCTCACCTCCCCAGACAACTTCCTCTGCGCGAGGGGGCTCAGTGACCATTTCCCCATCTTCTTGGATTCAACGTTCCTCCAGCAGAGCACAGGGACTGGTTCCACTCACGGAATGTCCTTTGTGACAAATACTCCACCAATGCTCCACGCACCCTGATCTTGTCTGATTTCACCCTCTGCACAGGATTTCCCATTCCCAAACCTGAGCTGATCGCCCGGCTGGAACGAGGGGAGGAGCCATGGGTGCCCGATCTCCAGCCCTGCAAAGAAAGAAGGCTTCCGAGATGCACCCGCAAAGGTGAGAACTGACACAGAAACCATCTAGGGAATGAAGGAAAAAGCTGAGAATCCCAAAATATGGTGTGAGTAAGCGCCCTCAGTTCTTCCTCATCTCAGCCAGGACAGGGCTGCAGTCATCAGATATAGCTCACGCCATTCCACCCAGCCTCTTCTCTGCAGGAGTTTGCTTCCCAGCTTTCCTTCCCTGTGAGTGATTGGGTGGGATGTGGAGGCGGAGTCCAATTGCTCAGTCTTTGTGTTGGGTTTTCCCTCGGTGCTATTCCTCTTTCTCCCCAGCACAATGACTCCTGTCTGGATTGTTTCTCTCTCCCAGCAGGTGCTGAGCGAGGGAGTGAGAACGAGGAGGGGAATCATCATCAGGACGTTCCTGGAGAAGTTCAACCACAGGGGACCTTTGTGGGAGGAGCTGAAGGGAAATGTTTCAGTTCAAAGTCAGCACGAAAGTCACTTAAGAAAAGCCATACAGGAAAAAGACCCCACAAGTGCTTGGACTGTGGGAAAAGTTTCACAGAGAGGTCAAACCTTGTTAACCATCAGGCAATCCACACAGAAGAGCGATCCCATAAGTGCTTACACTGTGGGAAAAGTTTCACATGTAGGTCGGCGCTTGTTAATCATCAGCCAACCCACACAGGAGAAAGACCCCACAAGTGCTTGGACTGTGGGAAAAGTTTCATGCAAAAGTCACACCTTGTTAAACA
>NW_020713491.1:0-1981 GCF_002925995.2 Terrapene triunguis | reverse complement strand
GCTGGGAACATTTTCCAGACTCCCAGTGCTGGAGCCTGAACCCACTAGCCTGAGGCTGCTGTGAAATACGAAGAGAAGCTGTTGGGATTCCTGTCCCTGTCCCCGGCTCAGAGCTCAGCTTCCCGTATCAGCCTGTGGCTGGCAGGTGTGTGGGAAATGAGAAATCCCGACCCTGCTCTGTCTACTGGGGGGGACAAGGAGCTCTCAACTTCTCCCCACCCTGAAGCCTCCTGGCTGCTCTGAGCAGGGTGGGGGAGGGATTCTGCTAGTCTGGCCCTCCCAGAGCTTCACGTTTTTTTCCTTTTCCCATGACGAGTGGGATTGTATCTGGGGCAGCAGGAGCTGAGTGACGGTCTCTTGGTGTTTCAGATGCCGGTGACCTTCGAGGAGGTGGCTGTGTATTTCACCCAGGGGCAGGGGGCTCTGCTGGACCCCGCTCAGAGAGCCCTCTACAGGGACGTCATGCAGGAGAACTACGAGATGGTGACCTCGCTGGGTAAGGGATTCCCGTCTCCTTGGTTATTAGAAGCCGTGGGGTCTGCGTGTCTGAATGTGTTCAGGTTCTTCCCCCGTCAGTTAGATCAGAGGCGAGTGGGTTCCATAATGCACAGATGCCATGTGAGAAAGACTTACATCTCCGTGCCCTCTCCAGTGGGACATGGGTGTCAAAACCCAATGGACAAGCTGAACCATCCCCACCCCTCCACCTTTCAAAGGGGCATAAATCCAGCATTGTCCTGTCTGTGTTGTTTCTCGGCTGCACACACAATCCCTGTTCACCTCCCTCCTTGGGAATAGCTCCAGCCATGGGGAGGGCTCTGGGCTCTGCAGGTTTAGAAAGAGGCAGAGGTTTAAGTGCAGAGCTGTGTGTGAGTCAGCAAGGCACCCAGAGCGCACAGATCCTGGGAACGCCTAGTGAGGGTGTAGTAATAATTCAACTCACCTTCACAGACAACTTCCTCTGCACAAGGGGGCTCAGTGACCATTTTCCCGTCCTCTTGGATTCCACGTTCCTCCACCAGAGCACAGGGACAGGTTCCACTCACGGAATGTCCTTTCAGACAAATACTCCACCCTGATCTGATCTGATTTCACCCTCTGCGCAGGATTTCCCATTCCCAAACCTGAGCTGATCGCCCGGCTGGAACGAGGGGAGGAGCCATGGGTGCCCGATCTCCAGGCCTGCAAAGAAAGAAGGCTTCCGAGATGCACCCGCACAGGTGAGGACTGACACAGAAACCATCTAGGGAATGAAGGAAAAAGCTGAGAATCCCAAAATATGGTGTGAGTAAGCGCCCTCAGTTCTTCCTCATCTCAGCCAGGACAGGGCTGCAGTCATCAGATATAGCTCACGCCATTCCACCCAGCCTCTTCTCTGCAGGAGTTTGCTTCCCAGCTTTCCTTCCCTGTGAGTGTTTGGGTGGGATGTGGAGGCAGAATCCAATTGCTCAGTCTTTGTGTTGGGTTTTCTCTCGGTGCTATTCCTCTTTCTCCCCAGCACAATGACTCCTGTCTGGATTGTCTCTCTCCCAGCAGGTGCTGAGCGAGGGAGTGAGAATGAGGAGGGGAATCATCATCAGGAAGTTCCTGGAGAAGTTCAACCACAGGGGACCTTTGTGGGAGGAGCTGAAGGGAAATGTTTCAGTTCAAAGTCAACACGAAAGTCACTTAAGAAAAGCCATACAGGAAAAAGACCCCACAAGTGCTTGGACTGTGGGAAAAGTTTCACAGAGAGGTCAGACCTTGTTAACCATCAGGCAATCCACAAAGGAGAGAGACCCCACAAGTGCTTGGACTGCGGGAAACGTTTCACAGAGAGGTCAAACCTTGTTAACCATCAGGCCATCCACACAGAAGAGCGATCCCATAAGTGCTTACACTGTGGGAAAAGTTTCACATGTAGGTCGGCGCTTGTTAATCATCAGCCAACCCACACAGGAGAAAGACCCCACAAGTGTTTGGACTGTGGGAAAAGTTTCAT
>NW_020713490.1:0-1938 GCF_002925995.2 Terrapene triunguis | reverse complement strand
GCTGGGAACATTTTCCAGACTCCCAGTGCTGGAGCCTGAACCCACTACCCTGAGGCTGCTGTGAAATACGAAGAGAAGCTGTTGGGATTCCTGTCCCTGTCCCCGGCTCAGAGCTCAGCTTCCCATATCAGCCTGTGGCTGGCAGGTGTGTGGGAAATGAGAAATCCCGACCCTGCTCTGTCTACTGGGGGGGACAAGGAGCTCTCAACTTCTCCCCACCCTGAAGCTTCCTGGCTGCTCTGAGCAGGGTGGGGGTGGGATTCTGCCAGTCTGGCCCTCCCAGAGCTTCATGTTTTTTTCCTTTTCCCATGACGAGTGGGATTGTATCTGGGGCAGCAGGAGCTGAGTGACGGTCTCTTGTTGTTTCAGATGCTGGTGACCTTCGAGGAGGTGGCTGTGTATTTCACCCAGGGGCAGGGGGCTCTGCTGGACCCCGCTCAGAGAGCCCTCTACAGGGACGTCATGCAGGAGAACTATGAGACGGTGACCTCGCTGGGTAAGGGATTCCCGTCTCCTTGGTTATTAGAAGCCGTGGGGTCTGCGTGTCTGAATGTGTTCAGGTTCTTCCCTGGTCAGTTAGATCAGAGGCGAATGGGTTCCATAATGCACAGATGCCATGTGAGAAAGACTTACATCTCCGTGCCCTCTCCAGTGGGACATGGGTGTCAAAACCCAATGGACAAGCTAAACCATCCCCACCCCTCCAGCTTTCAAAGGGGCATAAATCCAGCATTGTCCTGTCTGTGTTGTTTCTCGGCTACACACACAATCCCTGTTCACCTCCCTCCTTGGGAATAGCTCCAGCCATGGGGAGGGCTCTGGGCTCTGCAGGTTTAGAAATAGGCAGAGGTTTAAGTGCAGAGCTGTGTGTGAGTCAGCAAGGCCCCCAGAGCGCACAGATCCTGGGAACGCCTAGTGAGGGTGTAGTAATAATTCAGCTCACCTCCCCAGACAACTTCCTCTGCGCGAGGGGGCTCAGTGACCATTTCCCCATCTTCTTGGATTCAACGTTCCTCCAGCAGAGCACAGGGACTGGTTCCACTCACGGAATGTCCTTTGTGACAAATACTCCACCAATGCTCCACGCACCCTGATCTTGTCTGATTTCACCCTCTGCACAGGATTTCCCATTCCCAAACCTGAGCTGATCGCCCGGCTGGAACGAGGGGAGGAGCCATGGGTGCCCGATCTCCAGCCCTGCAAAGAAAGAAGGCTTCCGAGATGCACCCGCAAAGGTGAGAACTGACACAGAAACCATCTAGGGAATGAAGGAAAAAGCTGAGAATCCCAAAATATGGTGTGAGTAAGCGCCCTCAGTTCTTCCTCATCTCAGCCAGGACAGGGCTGCAGTCATCAGATATAGCTCACGCCATTCCACCCAGCCTCTTCTCTGCAGGAGTTTGCTTCCCAGCTTTCCTTCCCTGTGAGTGATTGGGTGGGATGTGGAGGCGGAGTCCAATTGCTCAGTCTTTGTGTTGGGTTTTCCCTCGGTGCTATTCCTCTTTCTCCCCAGCACAATGACTCCTGTCTGGATTGTTTCTCTCTCCCAGCAGGTGCTGAGCGAGGGAGTGAGAACGAGGAGGGGAATCATCATCAGGACGTTCCTGGAGAAGTTCAACCACAGGGGACCTTTGTGGGAGGAGCTGAAGGGAAATGTTTCAGTTCAAAGTCAGCACGAAAGTCACTTAAGAAAAGCCATACAGGAAAAAGACCCCACAAGTGCTTGGACTGTGGGAAAAGTTTCACAGAGAGGTCAAACCTTGTTAACCATCAGGCAATCCACACAGAAGAGCGATCCCATAAGTGCTTACACTGTGGGAAAAGTTTCACATGTAGGTCGGCGCTTGTTAATCATCAGCCAACCCACACAGGAGAAAGACCCCACAAGTGCTTGGACTGTGGGAAAAGTTTCATGCAAAAGTCACACCTTGTTAAACA
>NW_020713489.1:0-1981 GCF_002925995.2 Terrapene triunguis | reverse complement strand
GCTGGGAACATTTTCCAGACTCCCAGTGCTGGAGCCTGAACCCACTAGCCTGAGGCTGCTGTGAAATACGAAGAGAAGCTGTTGGGATTCCTGTCCCTGTCCCCGGCTCAGAGCTCAGCTTCCCGTATCAGCCTGTGGCTGGCAGGTGTGTGGGAAATGAGAAATCCCGACCCTGCTCTGTCTACTGGGGGGGACAAGGAGCTCTCAACTTCTCCCCACCCTGAAGCCTCCTGGCTGCTCTGAGCAGGGTGGGGGAGGGATTCTGCTAGTCTGGCCCTCCCAGAGCTTCACGTTTTTTTCCTTTTCCCATGACGAGTGGGATTGTATCTGGGGCAGCAGGAGCTGAGTGACGGTCTCTTGGTGTTTCAGATGCCGGTGACCTTCGAGGAGGTGGCTGTGTATTTCACCCAGGGGCAGGGGGCTCTGCTGGACCCCGCTCAGAGAGCCCTCTACAGGGACGTCATGCAGGAGAACTACGAGATGGTGACCTCGCTGGGTAAGGGATTCCCGTCTCCTTGGTTATTAGAAGCCGTGGGGTCTGCGTGTCTGAATGTGTTCAGGTTCTTCCCCCGTCAGTTAGATCAGAGGCGAGTGGGTTCCATAATGCACAGATGCCATGTGAGAAAGACTTACATCTCCGTGCCCTCTCCAGTGGGACATGGGTGTCAAAACCCAATGGACAAGCTGAACCATCCCCACCCCTCCACCTTTCAAAGGGGCATAAATCCAGCATTGTCCTGTCTGTGTTGTTTCTCGGCTGCACACACAATCCCTGTTCACCTCCCTCCTTGGGAATAGCTCCAGCCATGGGGAGGGCTCTGGGCTCTGCAGGTTTAGAAAGAGGCAGAGGTTTAAGTGCAGAGCTGTGTGTGAGTCAGCAAGGCACCCAGAGCGCACAGATCCTGGGAACGCCTAGTGAGGGTGTAGTAATAATTCAACTCACCTTCACAGACAACTTCCTCTGCACAAGGGGGCTCAGTGACCATTTTCCCGTCCTCTTGGATTCCACGTTCCTCCACCAGAGCACAGGGACAGGTTCCACTCACGGAATGTCCTTTCAGACAAATACTCCACCCTGATCTGATCTGATTTCACCCTCTGCGCAGGATTTCCCATTCCCAAACCTGAGCTGATCGCCCGGCTGGAACGAGGGGAGGAGCCATGGGTGCCCGATCTCCAGGCCTGCAAAGAAAGAAGGCTTCCGAGATGCACCCGCACAGGTGAGGACTGACACAGAAACCATCTAGGGAATGAAGGAAAAAGCTGAGAATCCCAAAATATGGTGTGAGTAAGCGCCCTCAGTTCTTCCTCATCTCAGCCAGGACAGGGCTGCAGTCATCAGATATAGCTCACGCCATTCCACCCAGCCTCTTCTCTGCAGGAGTTTGCTTCCCAGCTTTCCTTCCCTGTGAGTGTTTGGGTGGGATGTGGAGGCAGAATCCAATTGCTCAGTCTTTGTGTTGGGTTTTCTCTCGGTGCTATTCCTCTTTCTCCCCAGCACAATGACTCCTGTCTGGATTGTCTCTCTCCCAGCAGGTGCTGAGCGAGGGAGTGAGAATGAGGAGGGGAATCATCATCAGGAAGTTCCTGGAGAAGTTCAACCACAGGGGACCTTTGTGGGAGGAGCTGAAGGGAAATGTTTCAGTTCAAAGTCAACACGAAAGTCACTTAAGAAAAGCCATACAGGAAAAAGACCCCACAAGTGCTTGGACTGTGGGAAAAGTTTCACAGAGAGGTCAGACCTTGTTAACCATCAGGCAATCCACAAAGGAGAGAGACCCCACAAGTGCTTGGACTGCGGGAAACGTTTCACAGAGAGGTCAAACCTTGTTAACCATCAGGCCATCCACACAGAAGAGCGATCCCATAAGTGCTTACACTGTGGGAAAAGTTTCACATGTAGGTCGGCGCTTGTTAATCATCAGCCAACCCACACAGGAGAAAGACCCCACAAGTGTTTGGACTGTGGGAAAAGTTTCAT
>NW_020713488.1:0-5293 GCF_002925995.2 Terrapene triunguis | reverse complement strand
TCTCTGTACACAGAGAGCTGTTACCCTTCCCTTTATAGTTATGACACGCCCCCCAAATCACAGATAGTGTTGGACGTTCGGTTCCACACTGGCTGTGATTTCTTCCTGGAGTTCTAGGAGAAAACAGAGTTAATAAGACACATGTACCTTTAGACATACTACTGATTATATAAAAACTAACAATATGTTTCATTCCAAGAACAATTGTTAACCAGTTAACTCTGGGAAACTTTCCCGGGAGAGTGCATCAGCCACTTTGTTAGAAGCTCCCGAAATGTGTTGTATTTCAAAATCAAAATCTTGGAGAGCTAAACTCCACCGAAGAAGTTTTTTGTTATTTCCCTTGGCGGTATGAAGCCACTGTAGCGCAGCATGGTCTGTTTGTAGTTGGAAACGCCGTCCCCAAACATATGGGCGTAGCTTTTCCAGCGCGTACACAATGGCGTAGCATTCCTTTTCGCTGATTGACCAGTGGCTTTCCCTCTCAGACAGTTTCTTGCTGAGAAACACGACAGGATGGAATTCTTGATCCGGTCCTTCCTGCATTAAAACTGCTCCCACGCCTCGCTCGGAAGCATCTGTGGTTACTAGGAACGGTTTGTCAAAGTCTGGGGCCCTTAGCACAGGGTCAGACATGAGTGTTGCCTTAAGCTGGTTAAAGGCCTTTTGACACTTATCAGTCCACTGAACTGCATTTGGCTGTTTCTTTCTGGTTAGGTCTGTCAGCGGGGCGGCGATTTGGCTGTAGTGTGGTACAAATCGCCTATAATATCCGGCCAAGCCTAAGAAGGATTGGACCTGTTTCTTTGACTTTGGAACCGGCCACTTTTGGATAGCATCCACTTTGGCCTGTAGGGGATTTATAGTTCCTTGACCCACCTGGTGCCCCAGGTACGTCACTCTGTTTTGGCCTATTTGACACTTTCTAGCCTTAACAGTTAGTCCTGCCTGTCGGATGCGCTCGAAGACTTTTCCCAGGTGCTCCAGGTGCTCTGTCCATGAATCAGAAAAAATGGCCACATCATCGAGGTAGGCAACTGCAGATTCTCCCAATCCCGCTAGGAGACCATCTACAAGTCTTTGGAAGGTGGCGGGTGCATTTCTTAACCCGAAAGGGAGTACATTGAATTCGTACACCCCTGCCTGGGTGACGAAGGCTGACCTTTCCTTAGCGGGTTCATCTAGTGGTACTTGCCAGTACCCTTTGGTTAAGTCTAAAGTAGAGATGAATTGGGCATGTCCCAATTTTTCCAATAGCTCATCTGTGCGTGGCATTGGATAGTTGTCAGGACGAGTTACAGCATTTAGCTTACGGTAGTCCACGCAAAAGCGTATTTCCCCATCTGGTTTGGGAACTAGAACCACTGGAGATGCCCATGCACTGGTAGAGGGGCGGATTATACCCATCTGTAGCATGTCCTGGATCTCCCTTTGTATAGCAGCTTGGGCATGAGGTGACTCCCGGTAGGGTGGGGTTCTAATTGGGTGAGCATTACCTGTGTCAATGGAGTGGTATGCCCGTTCGGTCCGTCCTGGAGTGGCTGAGAAAATCGGTGCAAAGCTTGTGCACAGCTCCTTGATCTGCTGTCGCTGCAGACGTCCCAGGGTCATGGAGAGGTTCACCTCTTCCACGCCACCATTCCTTTTTCCTTCGTAGTAGACACCTGCCGGCCACTCCGCGTCATCTGTTTCCTGGGCTGTAAACTGGCAAACGTTTAATTCTCTGGAATAAAAGGGCTTAAGCGAATTAACATGGTATACCTTAGGCTTTATGTTGGAGGTGGGGGAGGCTATGAGATAGTTAACAGCTCCTAGGCGCTCCTGGACCGTGAATGGTCCTTCCCACGACGCTTCCATTTTATGGGCCTGGAGCGCCTTTAAGACCATGACTTGGTCTCCTACTTTGAAGGACCGTTCTCTGGAATGTTTATCATACCAGGCCTTTTGCTCTTCCTGAGCATCCTTTAGGTTTTCTTTAGCAAGGGCTAAAGAGTGTCGGAGGGTGTTTTGTAGGTTGCTTACAAAGTCTAGAATGTTAGTTCCTGGAGAAGGCGTAAACCCCTCCCATTGCTGCTTCACCAACTGTAATGGCCCCTTAACCTCGCGGCCATACACAAGTTCAAATGGTGAAAACCCTAAACTGGGATGTGGTACAGCCCTGTAGGCAAAAAGCAACTGCTGCAACACTAGGTCCCAATCATTGGAGTGTTCATTTACGAATTTACGTATCATGGCCCCCAAAGTTCCGTTAAACCTCTCCACCAGACCATTGGTTTGATGGTGATGAGGGGTGGCAACCAAGTGATTCACCCCATGAGCTTCCCACAGGTTTTTCATTTTCCCTGCCAGGAAATTAGTTCCCGAATCTGTAAGGATGTCGGAGGGCCACCCTACCCTGGCAAAAATGTCTGCTAATGCCTGGCACACACTTTTAGCCTTGGTGTTGCTTAAGGGTACAGCTTCCGGCCATCGGGTAGCAAAATCCATGAAAGTCAGTACGTACTGCTTTCCTCTGGGTGTCTTCCTTGGGAAAGGACCCAGGATATCCACAGCTACTCGCTGAAATGGGACCTCAATTATGGGTAGTGGCTGGAGAGGGGCTTTAACCTGGTCTTGGGGCTTTCCCACTCGTTGGCACACCTCACAAGACCGGACATAATTAGCAACGTCCTTGCCCATTCCCTCCCAGTGGAAGGACTTCCCCAACCGGTCTTTGGTTCTGTTCACCCCAGAATGGCCACTGGGATGATCATGGGCTAAGCTCAAGAGCTTTACCCGATACTTAGTGGGAACCACCAACTGTCTTTGAGGATGCCAGTCTTCCTGGTGCCCACCAGAAAGAGTCTCCTTGTATAAAAGTCCTTTTTCTACAACAAACCGGGATCGGTTAGAAGAGCTGAGAGGCGGTGGGGTGCTCCGTGCCGCCGCCCAAGCTTTCTGAAGGCTGTCATCTGCTTCCTGCTCGGCCTGGAACTGTTCCCTTGATGCTGGAGACATCAGTTCCTCCTTGGACTGTGGACTGGGGCTTGGTCCCTCTGGAAGCGATGCAGGTGCTGGGACTGTTTCCATTGACTGTGAACCGCTGTCCGCTGGTGCACTATGTGGTATTTCAGGCTCTGGCTGAGCCTCTTGGGTAGGGTTATCTGCTACTTCCGCCAGTTCAGGCTCGCTGGTGCCCTCTGGCATTGGAGTTGTAGATGGGTTTGCAAGCGCTGGACTCAGTGCTGGCAATGGTTCTGGTGCTGGTTGCGTTGTCAGTTCCGGTTCCGGGACTGGCTTTGGCTGGGTCTCTGGGATTGGATCCACTACGGCTGTTGCAGTCGTTGGCAGGGGATCCGGTTCCACCACCTGTGTTTGGGTCTCCGGTAACACCGACGGGGCTCTGGTGGACGGCTCAGGAACAGGGATGGGGGTGAAAGCTTGCTTAGCCTGGCTGCGGGTGACTATTCCCACTCTCTTGGCTAGCTTCACATGGTTGGCCAAGTCTTCCCCCAGCAGCATGGGGATGGGATAATTGTCATAGACTGCAAAAGTCCACATTCCTGCCCAGCCCTTGTACTGGACATGCAACTGGGCTGTAGGCAAGGTTACAGACTGTGACACGAAGGGTTGAATTGTCACTGTAGCCTCCGGGTTGATGAGTTTGGGGTCCACTAGGGATTGGTGGATAGTTGACACTTGTGCCCCAGTATCCCTCCAAGCGATAACCTTCTTACCGCCCACTCTCAAGGTTTCCCTTCGCTCCGAGGGTATGAGAGAGGCATCTGGGTCTGGGGATCTTTGGTGTGACTGGGGTGTAATGAACTGTAATCGGTTGGGGTTCTTGGGGCAGTGAGCCTTTATATGCCCCAGTTCATTACATTTAAAACATCGCCCTGCTAAGGTATCACCGGGGCGATGTTGGTTGGTGGAGACTGGTGGGGTGGGGTGCGTCTGGGGTTTCCCTTGGGATGTGGGTGGGGCCTTGGGTTGTCCCCGGTGATAAGGTTTTGTTTCGGCTTGCCCCTTCTGATATTCACTCCAACTGCTACTAGCTTTTTTCTTTTCTGTCACCTCCACCCATTTGGCTCCAATCTCCCCCGCCTCGGTTACAGTTTTGGGCTTCCTATCTAGGATGTACCTTTCTATTTCCTCAGGAACACCCTCTAAAAACTGCTCCATTTTTACTAGGGAAAGCAGATCTTCCAGAGATTTAACATTTGCTCCTGATACCCAGGCATCACAATTTTTGTCAATGTGGTAGGCATGCCGGGTAAATGACACATCTGGTTTCCACCTTAGGGCTCTGAACCGCCGACGGGCATGCTCGGGTGTTAGCCCCATTCTGAGTCTGGCCTTGTTTTTAAAAAGTTCATAACTGTTCATGTGTTCCTTAGGCATTTCAGCCGCCACCTCTGCTAAGGGTCCACTGAGCTGCGGTCTCAGCTCTACCATGTACTGGGGTGGAGGGATGCTGTATCCAAGGCAGGCCCTTTCAAAATTTTCTAAGAAGGCCTCAGTATCATCGCCTGCCTTGTAGGTGGGGAATTTCCTGGGATGGGAAGTGGTACCTGGAGAGGAGTTGTTAGGATGGTCTGATGCATCCTGCCTAGTCCTTGCTGCTTCCAGTTCCATCTCTTTTTCTTTCAGCTCCATCTCTCTTTTATGGGCCTCCTGTTTGGCTTTTTCTTCTCTTTCATGGGCCTCCTGTTTGGCTTTTTCCAGCTCCATTTCTCTCTTGTGGGCCTCCTCTTTGGCTTTCTCTTCTCTGTCTCTCAGCTCCATCTCTCTCTTGTGGGCCCCCTCTTTGGCTTTCTCTTCTCTGTCTCTCAGCTCTATCTCTTTTTCTTTCAGCTCCATAGCTCTCTTGTGGGCCTCCTCTTTAGCTTTTTCTTCTTTGGTAGTCATTTTCCTGGTTTTCCTGTGCTGGGTCACCCCCTCTGCAGTTGACTGAAACTGGGATGTACTTAGCTGTGGCTGCTGCTGAGTTAACAGAGACTTTCTAACAAGCTACTCCCGAGGATGTAAAAAGAAAAAAAAAAACAATTCAACTTGTAAATTGCCTTTACCAGTTCAAAGGTTGCTCACTGATTGAACCCTTCTCTTAACAAAGCCCCTTGTTAAAAAAAAAACTTAACACCTCTGCCTTCAGGCAAGGAGAGATAAGATATGCATCTACCTTCAGCTCTGCTCTCCAAGCAGCTAGAAGGAAAAAAAAAATCTCTTACTGGCTTTTGGGTTTAAACGATCCCACCGCTATGCCACCATGTCAAGGCTGGATCCCCACTTTGAACTTTAGGGTTCAAATGTAGGG
>NW_020713487.1:0-5794 GCF_002925995.2 Terrapene triunguis | reverse complement strand
TCTCCCGAGTTACCTGGTAGCTATGCCTAGGGGGGGGTCCCCAACAATCCCTCCTTTGAGAACACTCAACAAACCTTTGTGAGAGTTTTCTCATACTCTAAAGACAGAATGCGATTAAGCTCCATACAATCAGGATCATCAATGAGAGGATATAAGGGAACCTCTGGAGAGGGGGAGGTACAAATCTTACATATGAGCACTTTACAGCAAATGACCAAAAGAATAAGAACAAAACATATTACAACACCTGTGAGCAAGATGCGAACAATGCTTCCCCCTATATCTCCTAGTTTCCCTAAACCAGGTATCCAACCCCAAAGGGAATCCAAAATAGTGGGTTCCCCTTCCTGGGCCTTCCACTGATTAAAGGCCCGTTCAGCTGACAAGATGTGCGTGTTAATGTCCTGTGAAAACTCTGGGACATAGGTACAACACTCTTCTCCAATAAGGGCACAGACCCCGCCTCGTGAGGCTAACACATAATCTAGGGCCTGACGGTTCTGTAAAGCCAGCAGTCGAAGCTGGTACAGCTCAGAACTTATGCTTTTCTCTATGGCTAGGGTATCATTGGCAAACTGGGTGAGAAATTTAGACAGTCTTCTGTAAAGTTGGGCTAGTCGTCCCACCCCATAGGAAGGGAGGGCTATCATCCCAAACCTGTCTCTTTCACTGATTGGTTCTATGGTAGCTCTTAAGGACCGATAGTACCTGGGACGACCGGAGGGAGCCTTGGGTAGAATGCGGAGGGGAGGAGCAAGATAGCCTTTGTAACAGCTACCATGCCAACCATTAGGAAGCCATTTGTAGGCACTAATACCACAAACCCAAAAGGCTTCACCATAACTAGCCCTTCCATTGTTACCTTGTGAGTCCTGTAGGGCAGTTTGTGGGGAAAGGGTAAAGAATGCAGCTCCGGTTTGCCACCCGGTGGCATTCAGTAAAGGAACAGTGAGACTTATACCAGGACCAATATAAAATCTACACTTACTGATGCCCGCAAACCAGGTATGTTTACTTGTACTGGCTTGCTGATAACATATGAGACCAGTGGGTGGAGAACGTAAACGAATAGGCTGGGGCTTACGAGTGGCCTTATAATGGGAAATCCAAGAGCCATGGTGTAGGCCATAAGGAGCTTCCGCAGTACAGTTAGATCGCAAACCTAAATTGTCAGAGGTGCTGCTGCTGGTAACCATCCACCTTTGACAATAGTCTGACCAATTTTGGGGTACTACTCTCCAGGGCAATCCCGCTGAATGATGGGGAGTCTGGGCACATATCCAACAGTTGGAAAGATTGAACTCACGGGCAAAGGCAATTTTCAGGGCCTCATATGTGTTGGTAGCCATATCTGCAGGGATGGCTCCCCATCCTGCATGCGATGTGGGTGAAACAGTAGGTAACAGAAGAATTGCCTCTGTGATAAAAAGAAATGCTGTGAGAGACCCTAAACCTAAACCCATATTGTAATCACCACAACCCAAATACCCAGAGTACAATAAGAATTATTGACACTAAACAAGTCAAAAAATAACAAGACCAAATACACAGGCCAGGTCCGCCTTCTGTGAGAAAATAAAACCAATGTTCAGGGTTCTCGCGAGGAGTATGTTGTGACTGTTCAGAAAGATCACAACGCATTCCCAGTGATCCTTACTGTCTTTTGAATAACAGCTTAAGTCCCAAATCGTCGTTAGTAGTCTTCTCCGCAGGCTGGACAGTCCACTGTTTAGGAATGGGCACTGCTTTCAGTCGAGAGTGATGAATCCAGTTCTTGTGTCCTTCGACCTTTGCCACTGTATGGGAAACAAGCAGGATGGTGTGGGGTCCCTTCCACTTCTCTTGGAGAGGCTCGTCCTTCCAGGTCCGCACGAGAACGGAGTCACCAGGCTGCAGGGAGTGGACCGGAGTATCCAGCAGAAGAGGCTGTGAATCTTTGGTGTATCTGTGAAGAGAAGAAAGAACAGCAGACAGAGAGCACATATACTGAGACAAAAAACCACACCCCATTTCCCATTTCCCTGCCAGAACTGGGGTACCATTCATAGGCCATGCTCTTCCAAACATAATCTCGAAGGGACTAAGCCCTATCCTACCCTTAGGGAGAGCACGAATGCGAAGTAACACAAGGGGCAAGGCATCAGGCCACTTAAGAGAGGCCTCCTGACAGACCTTTGAGAGGTGTCGCTTGAGTGTCTGATTTGTGCGTTCCACTACTCCACTGGCTTGTGGTCGCCAGGGTGTGTGGAGTTTCCAGGGGATTTGCAGAGCACTTGATATCTTTTGAACCACTTGAGATGTGAAGTGTGTTCCATTATCAGATTCCATCCACTGAGGAAGGCCGAAGCGAGGAATGATCTCCTTGACAAACTTAAGAGCCACTGTCTTGGCAGTGTTGTTGCGACATGGGAAGGCCTCAGGCCATCCGCTGAATCGATCCACTAAGACAAGGAGGTACCTGTATCCTTGGGTCCTGGGAAACTCAGTAAAGTCTATTTGCCACACCAATCCTGGGCCTGGGGTAGGTTCCAGGGTGGCTGGTGGCACTGCTACTCCTGTTCGAGGGTTATTCTTTTGGCAGATTAAACATTCAGCTTGTACCTGTGATGCTAGGGGTTTAAGTCCGGAGGTTAGAAAATATTTAGTCATGAGCTGGGTGAGAGCCTCTCTGCCTGCGTGTGTGGTTTGATGCAGTTTCTGCAACACTGATCGAATCAAGCCCTTGGGCAGGAGGATTTTTCCCTCTGTGGAACAAAGCCATCCCTCCTTTTCCTGGAGACCGAGACTGTCAGCCAGGTTTCTGTCCTCTTGGGAGTACTGAGGGGCTGCAAGCTCACCCACTGATGGGATGAGGGCATGCATTTGGGCATTTTCCTCAGTTGGTGATTTCAGGGTAGCAGCTCGCTTAGCTTCCCTGTCTGCTCTGGCATTGCCCTTGGTTACATCTTGATCTTCCCTTTGATGGGCTTTGCAATGCACCACTGCTACTGCTGAGGGGAGTTGTACTGCCTCTAAAAGTCGGAGAATTTGAGACCCATGCTTGACCGGAGAGCCTTGGGCTGTTAGCATTCCCCTTTGTTTCCATAAACCAGCGTGAGCATGCAATACCCCAAAAGCATACTTTGAGTCAGTAAAGATATTAACCCGTTTGGCTTTTGCCAGCTCGAGTGCCCGAGTCAGAGCCACTAGTTCAGCAAGTTGGGCAGATGTTCCTGCCGGTAAACTCTCAGCTTCCACGGTATCATGAAGAGACACAATGGCATAACCAGCCCTCCTTTGCCCATTCACAACAGTACTACTTCCATCTGTATACCATTCCAAGTCAGCATTTGGGAGTGGCTGATCTTTTAGATCTGGGCGGCTAGCATACTGAACATCTATGATTTCTAAACAGTCATGTTCTTGCTTTTCTGTCTCGGGCAGCAGTGTAGCTGGATTAAGGGAGGGACAAATCTGCAGGGTGACTTCAGGATTCTCTAACAGCTTCGCCTGGTACCGAGCAACCCGAGCCTGTGTGAGCCAAAGACCCCCCTTAGTGTCCAGCAAGGCTCGAACCATATGAGGAACATATACTTGCACAGCTCCTCCCATTGTCAGCTTCTCCGCTTCCCCCAAGACTAGAGCCGTAGCTGCGACCGCCCTCAAACAGGCTGGCCATCCCTTTGAAACTTGATCCAGTTGTTTAGAAAAGTATGCCACAGGACGCTTCCAGGCACCTAGTAACTGACATGCCCTGTCCGCTTCTGGGGACCAATGAAAGGGGTCATGTTCTGCTCCCTTAACACATTCATACAGAGGTTTAGCCCACAGTCCAAACTCTGGAATCCATATTCTGCAAAAGCCTGCCATGCCCAGGAATGCCCTAAGCCTTTTGCGGTTGCTGGGGATTGGAACTTGGCAGATAGCCTCCTTCCTTTCGTTGGAGAGCTGTCTTTCTCCCTGCCTGATGTGAAATCCCAGATATTGAACCTCTGAAAGAGCAATTTGGGCTTTGCTTTGAGATACCCTGTATCCTCGCAGTCCAATAAAGTTTAGGAGACTCACAGTAGCTTTGAGACAAGGGATTAGACCCACAGCAGCAATTAGCAAGTCATCTACATATTGCAACAAGAGGGCTTTGTCTGAATTATCCCACTCCTCCAAGTCTCTGACCAAAACCTGTCAAAACAGAGTGGGGGAATTTTTAAATCCTTGAGCCAATACTGTCCAACAAAACTGCCTTTTAACCCTTCTGTTGTCCTCATTATGCTTTGCAGTATTTTGCTGATCTCAATTGCTTGGGCACATTCAGCCCCCCTTCCTCTTGGTTGTCAGCAAAGTCTTGGCTGTGAACACTGACCTTGGACTGAGGCCAGCTGTATTTTCCTCTCAGTTAACTCATTCCATGCTTTTTCCTCTTCTCCCTTTCTCAGCTTCTTCTAACTTCCAAAGGAACCTTCCACTCTTCACTCATACACCTTTTCTCCAACCATTAACACATACTTATTGCCATTATACACCTTTTCCAGTAACATAACTTCTGTACAAAGCTTTGAAGCAACAAACCAGGACGAGCACACTCACTTCTGAGGATTCCTCTCTGTACAACCTCTGGTGTCCAATAGCTTTCCCTTTTAAACCTTAAATGCCTTCTCTGTCTTCCTCCTCCTTAGCCTTGGCTATAACCTGATTCCGTTCCACTTCAGACAACAGGGTTCTCATAAGTATATTACAGTCATCCCAGTCAGGCTTATAACTTGCTAGACAACCTTCAAAAATAGAAATGAACTTGCTTGGATTCGTTGAGAATTCTCCAGCCTCTGCCTTGAAAGCGGCCAAATGTACAGGGTCAAAAGGTACGTGCGAAAATACAGATACTATCTGTGCTGCCCGCTCTTGCGTTCCTGGCCGAGCTACCACACTCTCAGTAATCAACGGATACAATCCCACGGGGGGGGCACTCTCTAAAGCCTGTGGGGGTGGAGGAGCCGAAGGGGACACCGATTCTGGCATTACAACAGTGGGAGGGTTCTGGGATTTAGCAGCACATACTACCGAGTCTGTCGGAGTCAAATGGCACTTGAGCAAAATATCAGTCCTATTTCTTAACACCATAAACGTATACGCATAGAGATGTTCATTCCATTTACCTGTTCTCTGACAAAACAAAAGCAACTGAAGGATCGTGTTATAATTAAGTGATCCTTCCGGTGGCCACCTTACTTGGCACTCCAGCTGGTACTGAGGCCAATCAACTGTACAGAACCTTTTCAATTTACTTTTAATTAACTGATCAGATCCAAACACTTTCCAGTTCACCAGAATGCATTCTAAGGGTGTACACTGTCCCCTGCCGGCTGTACTCTGTCCCTGCCCCATACTGAGGGAGACTCTGGGCGTCCCCAGGTCAAAACAGGCAGACTCTGGGCGTCCCCAGGTCAAAACAGATAAAGTCCCCACTGGACTGTTCCTACCTTATCCAAGGGTCCGGTGCTGCACCGTCGCTCTATCCACGGGACCGGTTCCCCACCCTGCTTCTCCACTGTCTGTGTGCGTTGCACCGTTGTGCCCTCCGGGGTCGAGCAAACCACGTCTCTGCCGAGGCCCCCCGATGAAGTCACCGGTGAGCGCTCTGGGCGTCGGTCGTCGTCGTAATCCGTCGGCCACCAGGAGGGATCCGGGCAAGGCTAAATTTCAGCCTCGAGCCCCACGTTGGGCGCCAAAACTGTCACCGCCTGAGGGGCTCGAGGCGGACTTCAAAGGGTCCGTTGGCCCGGTGTGCTTAGCACCAATAAAGACACCGAGGGGAGAAAGC
>NW_020713486.1:0-6581 GCF_002925995.2 Terrapene triunguis | reverse complement strand
CCTCAATGATTGAGCTCACAACCCTGGGTTTAGCACACCAATGCTCATACCACTGAGCTATTCCTCCCTCCCTCCTAAGAAGTCACTGATGTAGTCCAGAATTGAACCCAGCTCACCTGTGTCCCAGTCCAGTGCCTTAACCACTGCCCTAAAATCAGCAGCCCCAATTCTATGATGGCAGTAAATAAATGTTGAGACAAAGGAGGAGATAAATTATAAGTTTATTCACCCAAAAGGAAGTTTTGGTCAACTCAAAATTATTCATGATTTTAACACAAATTTTACTGAATTATTTCAGCCAGAAAAATAAAGATTGTGCTAAATTCACAAAACAGCAGGAGGAAGCGGAGTCCCTCTGCTGCTGCTTTTCTTGTAACTTCAGCCAATTGGTTAGGCCTCTCTCCTTGCATGTGGGGGACCATGGTTCTCTTCCCCTCTCTATGTGGGGGTGGGGGCAGAGATTTGAAGTGAGATCTCCCATTTCTGAGGAAAGTGCCTTAATATCTGGGCTATATGGTATTCTGGAATATGGAAGCTGTTCCACAATGTATAAATAACTTAAAAAACCAAAAAAACCACCCTCAATGGACCAATGAGTTGAACTTACCAAAGGAGTCCCCTAACACTGAGCTACAGTGTAATTTTTAGCCCAATGACTAGCCAAGTATTTTAGATAAGTGGAATAGCTTCAATAGGAAAACTTGAGAAAACTCCACCCCTGTGTATCTATATACTGGCTGTTAGGGCCTTCAGCTGGGAGGTCAAAGTTTCAGTCTCTGCTCTACAGGAGGTAGAAGGGGGAATTGAACCCAGGTCTTCCTGAACACCAGTAAGTAACACTGGGCTAATGGTTGGAAGAAGGAGCACAGCCTCCTCTTTCAGGTAACTTGGTCAACCAAGTCCCATTGACTTGTGCTCTAAATAATTCAGGTGCTTCTGGCAATGCCACCTGCAGTTTCCATTTCATGAGGGAAAATGCTGTAGTTTGTTATAAAGGAGAATCGCCCATCGTGCTCTCTCAGGCAACTTGACTTTGTTCTTCCTTGTTTTGTTGTTCACCTTAAGGTCTGCCTGAGAAGAGTGCAATTATGATTTGTGTGTGTAAAGCAATGGAGGCTGGGATTTTCAAAGGAGCCTAAGGGAGTTAAGCACCCAACATGCATTGAAATGCAATTTTCACTCAGTCAGTGGGAGTTTTACAGGGAGTAAGGTCTGAGTAAAAGTTGAGATCAAACTAAGGATTTGCATATTAAAAAAGGACATTGGATAGGAATCTTGCTCATGAACCAGCTGAGCGGCGAACAGCGGAGGCTAACAGAGGGAGTTCACCTGGGGAGAGCCCACTGAGGCTTTCATCTTGCGGGCTTCTGTGATTTGCTGCAACAGCTGAGGAAGCTCTTAGAAGGAAGAAATTATGGAAGGTGAGCGTTCAGCTGTTGTAACTTGCACAGGTTGTGCCATGTTTGTCTTTCTTCCACAGGACAGAAGCGACTTTGTCTGTACAAAGTGCAAGCTGGTCTCCATATTGGAAGAGACGGTTCGAAGTCTGGAGAAACAAGTATTGACCCTGTGTTGCATACGAGAAAATGAAGATTTCCGTGACAGACGTCAGGATATGCTTCTAAGGGCACAATGTTCTGAAGAATCAGAGTTGGCTGCACAGAGGGGAATGAGGGACAGTGGAGAAATTTGGCAGCATGTGACCTCCAGAAGAAGAAAGAGGAGCGTCCATGTACCAGCAATGGAGATACAGGTGAGCAACCGTTTTCATGTTCTCTCCACAGGTACTAATGCGGAGAGTGGAGTAAATGATACATCTGAGGGAAGGGAGCAGAAGGAGACTCCACCGATTGGAAGGCATGAGATGCACTGTCCTAGGGATGGGGGTTCCACGACCACCGCTCCCAAGAGAAGGAGGAGGGTGGTGGTTGTCGCGGACTCCCTCCTCAGGGGGACTGAGTCATCTATCTGCCGTCCCAACCGAAAAAACAGAGAGGTCTTCTGCTTGCCAGGAGCTAGGATTCACAATGTGACAGAGAGACTGCCGAGACTCATCAAGCCCTCGGATCGCTACCCCTTCCTGCTTCTCCACGTGGGCACCAATGATACTGCCAAGAATGACCTTGAGCGGATCACTGCAGACTACGTCACTCTGGGAAGAAGGATAAAGGAGTTTGAGGCGCAAGTGGTGTTCTCGTCCATCCTCCCTGTGCAGGGAAAAGGCCTGGGTAGAGACCGTCGAATTGTGGAAGTCAACAAATGGCTATGCAGGTGGTGTTGGAGAGAAGGCTTTGGATTCTTTGACTATGGGATGGTTTTCCAAGAAGGAGGAGTGCTAGGCAGAGACGGGCTCCACCTAACGAAGAAAGGGAAGAGCATCTTTGCAAGCAGGCTGGCTAACCAAGTGAGGAGGGCTTTAAACTAGGTTCACCGGGGGAAGGAGACCAAAGACCTGAGGTAAGTGGGAAAATGGGATACCGGGAGGAAACACAAGCAGGAGAGTGCAAGAGGGGAGGACTCCTGTCTCAGACTGAGAAAGTGGGACAATCAGCGAGTTATCTTAAGTGCCTATACACAAATGCAAGAAGCCTGGGAAACAAGCAGGGAGAACTGGAAGTCCTGGCACAGTCAGGGAACTATGATGCGATTGGAATAACAGAGACTTGGTGGGATAACTCACATGACTGGAGTACTGTCATGGATGGATATAAACTGTTCAGGAAGGACAGGCAGGGCAGAAAAGGTGGGGGAGTTGCATTGTATGTAAGAGAGGAGTATAACTGCTCAGAGCTCCAGTATGAAACTGCAAAAAAAACCTGAGAGTCTCTGGATTAAGTTTAGAAGTGTGAGCAACAAGGGTGATGTCGTGGTGGGAGTCTGCTATAGGCCACCAGACCAGGAGGATGAGGTGGACGAGGCTTTCTTCCGGCAACTAGCAGAAGTTACTAGATCGCAGGCCCTGGTTCTCATGGGAGACTTTAATCACCCTGATATCTGCTGGGAGAGCAATACAGCGGTGCACAGACAATCCAGGAAGTTTTTGGAAAGTGTAGGGGACAATTTCCTGGTGCAAGTGTTGGAGGAACCAACTAGGGGCAGAGCTCTTCTAGACCTGCTGCTCACAAACTGGGAAGAATTAGTAGGGGAAGCAAAAGTGGATGGGAACCTGGGAGGCAGTGACCATGAGATGGTCGAGTTCAGGATCCTGACACAAGGAAGAAAGGAGAGCAGCAGAATATGCACCCTGGACTTCAGAAAAGCAGACTTTGACTCCCTCAGGGAACTGATGGGCAGGATCCCCTGGGAGAATAACATGAGGGGGAAAGGAGTCGAGGAGAGCTGGCTGTATTTTAAAGAATCCTTATTGAGGTGGCAAGAAAAAAAACATCCCAATGTGTAGAAAGAATAGTAAATATGGCAGGCGACCAGCTTGGCTTAACAGTGAAATCCTTGCTGATCTTAAACGCAAAAAAAGAAGTTTACAAGAAGTGGAAGATTGGACAAATGACGAGGGAGGACTATAAAAATATTGCTCAGGCATGCAGGAGTGAAATCAGGAAGGCCAAATCACACTTGGAGTTGCAGCTAGGAAGAGATGTTAAGAGTAACAAGAAGGGTTTCTTCAGGTATGTTAGCAAAAAGAAGAAAGTCAAGGGAATGAACGAGGCAACCTAGTGACAGAGGATGTGGAAAAAGCTAATGTACTCAATGATTTTTTTGCCTCTGTCTTCACAAACAAGGTCAGCTCCCAGACTGCTGCACTGGGCAGCACAGTATGGGGAGGAGGTGATCAGCCCTCTGTGGAGAAAGAAGTGGTTCAGGACTATTTAGAAAAACTGGACGAGCGCAAGTCCATGGGGCCGGATGCGCTTCATCCGAGGGTGCTAAAGGAGTTGGCGGATGTGATTGCACAGCCATTGGCCATTATCTTTGAAAACTCATGGCGATGTGGGGAGGTCCTGGATGACTGGAAAAAGGCTAATGTAGTGCCCATCTTTAAAAAAAGGGAAGAAGGAGGATCCTGGGAACTAAAGGCCAGTCAGCCTCACCTCAGTCCCTGGAAAAATCATGGAGCAGGTCCTCAAGAAATCAATTCTGAAGCACTTAGAGGAGAGGAAAGTGATCAGGAAAAGTCAGCATGGATTCACCAAGGGCAAGTCATGCCTGACTAACCTAATTGCCTTCTATGAGGAGATAACTGGGTCTGTGGATGAGGGAAAAGCAGTGGATGTGTTATTCCTTGACTTTAGCAAAGCTTTTGATACGGTCTCCCACAGTATTCTTGCCAGCAAGTTAAAGAAGTATGGGCTGGATTAATGGACTATAAGGTGGATAGAAAGCTGGCTAGATCATCGGGCTCAATGGGTAGTGATCAACAGCTCCATGTCTATTTGGCAGCCGGTTTCAAGAGGCGTACCCCAAGGGTCGGTCGTGGGGCCGGTTTTGTTCAATATCTTCTTTAATAATCTGGAGGATGGCGTGGACTGCACTCTCAGCAAGTTTGCAGATGACAGTAAACTGGGAGGAGTGGTAGATACGCTGGAGGGTAGGGATAGGATACAGAGGGACCGAGACAAATTAGAGGATTTGGCCAAAAGAAACCTGATGAGGTTCAACAAGGACAAGTGCAGAGTCCTGCACTTAGGACGGAAAAATCCCATTCACTGTTACAGACTAGGGACCGAATGGCTAGGAAGCAGTTCTGCAGAAAAGGACCTAGGGGTTACAGTGGACGAGAAGCTGGATATGAGTCAACAGTGTTCCCTTGTTGCCAAGAAGGCTAATGGTATTTTGGGCTGTATAAGTAGGGGCATTGCCAGCAGATCGAGGGATGTGATCATTCCCCTCTATTCGACTTTGGTTAGGCCTCATCTGGACTACTGTGTCCAGTTTTTGGCCCCACACTACAAGAAGGATGTGGAAAAATTGGAAAGAGTCCAGCGGAGGGCAACAAAAATGATTAGGGGGCTGGAGCACATGACTTATGAGGAGAGGCTGAGGGAACTGGGATTGTTTAGTCTGCCGAAGAGAAGAATTAGGGGGGATTTGATAGCTACTTTCAACTACCTGAAAGGGGGTTCCAAAGAGGATGGATCTAGACTGTTCTCAGTGGTACCTGATGACAGAACAAGGAGTATTGGTCTCAAGTTGCAGTTGGGGAGGTTTAGGTTGGATATTAGGAAAAACTTTTTCAGTAGGAGGGTGATGAAGCACTGGAATGGGTTACCTAGGGAGGTGGTGGAATCTCCTTCCTTAAAGGTTTTTAAGGTCAGGCTTGACAAAGTCCTGGCTGGGATGATTTAGTTGGGATTAGGTCCTGCTTTGAACAGGGTTGGACTAGATGACCTCTGGAGGTCCCTTCCAACCCTGATATTCTATGATTCTATGATACTGAGGCTTTTCAGTCCAGACAAGGAAGAAACCAACATCTATTGTCTAGCACAGCTGATCTCAAACAGTGATTCATTGTCCTCCAAATGTCTGTGGCTCATATTTTTAAAGGTCTTCAAGTGACTGAAGACACAGATAAGTACCTAGGAGTACCTAGCTCCCATTGACTTCAAAGGGAGTTATGTACCTTGATGAAAATCCCAATAGGCATCTATCTTTGGAAATCTGGCCATATGGTACTCTTCCTTCTGTCCTGGAGAGAGGAATATTTTGAAAACCAAGAACTGGGAGACTGAAGTATTGGAAGAAGCATTACAGAAATGAAAAAAGTTGGAAGACTACTGGCTCAGACGGAGGAAGGCATGATTATATTTGAGAAAACTTTACAGGGAGCAAAGCAAAGAACTTAAGGAGAATATTTAAAGTCTAAGTCTAATGGAGATGAGTGGGATGTGATCTTACATTTTCAGTGGAGATTAAGGGAGTTAGGCTCCAAATTCCTATTGACTGTCAACTAATTCCCTTGGGCTCCTTGAAAAATTACAGCATCCGTATATATAGGTAGATGGTTAGATATCAACAGGGTGAGTGGATTGGTACGCTGGCCTACCAGGAGGGTATAAAATGGTGTAAGATAAAGTAGGCTGCTACCTATTTTATTGTTCACCTTTTATGGCTCGTAGGATCTATGCTATGTCCCAACTTTTAAACAGTCCCTTGCAGGAACCCCTTCAGTGTGCCAGACCCCCACAGGGTCCCACTTTTCTTTAAGTCCTTGTGGCCTTTCACACCCTGAACTCTGCACAGTGAGTCCTTGTGTTGGTATAGAGAAGTGCAACCTGCAGTCCATCCTGGTCCAGCCAGCGCACCACCCAGCCAAGCTGCCATGGAATCCATTTTTGTCTCTCTCCCTCTGTGAGTTCTAGGTGAGGGCTGCTGAGCTGCCCTTAACCCAGCCACCTGACACCTCTTGGCCCATCCTCCTCCTCCTCCTGCAGGCCCATACTGAGGTCACATATTCCGCCCGCTGGAGTTGCCCAAGGGCAGGTGTCAGTTGTTCAATCCTTGGGGCTCCCATTGTCTTTCTGGATCCTCCATGGAAATGGGTCAGTTCCAGATGGTCCTTAGTGATCCACTCCTACCCCCCCAAACAGAGATGTCTCACACACACACACACACACACACACACA
>NW_020713485.1:0-6581 GCF_002925995.2 Terrapene triunguis | reverse complement strand
CCTCAATGATTGAGCTCACAACCCTGGGTTTAGCACACCAATGCTCAAACCACTGAGCTATTCCTCCCTCCCTCCTAAGAAGTCACTGATGTAGTCCAGAATTGAACCCAGCTCACCTGTGTCCCAGTCCAGTGCCTTAACCACTGCCCTAAAATCAGCAGCCCCAATTCTATGATGGCAGTAAATAAATGTTGAGACAAAGGAGGAGATAAATTATAAGTTTATTCACCCAAAAGGAAGTTTTGGTCAACTCAAAATTATTCATGATTTTAACACAAATGTTACTGAATTATTTCAGCCAGAAAAATAAAGATTGTGCTAAATTCACAAAACAGCAGGAGGAAGCGGAGTCCCTCTGCTGCTGCTTTTCTTGTAACTTCAGCCAATTGGTTAGGCCTCTCTCCTTGCATGTGGGGGACCATGGTTCTCTTCCCCTCTCTATGTGGGGGTGGGGGCAGAGATTTGAAGTGAGATCTCCCATTTCTGAGGAAAGTGCCTTAATATCTGGGCTATATGGTATTCTGGAATATGGAAGCTGTTCCACAATGTATAAATAACTTAAAAAACCAAAAAAACCACCCTCAATGGACCAATGAGTTGAACTTACCAAAGGAGTCCCCTAACACTGAGCTACAGTGTAATTTTTAGCCCAATGACTAGCCAAGTATTTTAGATAAGTGGAATAGCTTCAATAGGAAAACTTGAGAAAACTCCACCCCTGTGTATCTATATACTGGCTGTTAGGGCCTTCAGCTGGGAGGTCAAAGTTTCAGTCTCTGCTCTACAGGAGGTAGAAGGGGGAATTGAACCCAGGTCTTCCTGAACACCAGTAAGTAACACTGGGCTAATGGTTGGAAGAAGGAGCACAGCCTCCTCTTTCAGGTAACTTGGTCAACCAAGTCCCATTGACTTGTGCTCTAAATAATTCAGGTGCTTCTGGCAATGCCACCTGCAGTTTCCATTTCATGAGGGAAAATGCTGTAGTTTGTTATAAAGGAGAATCGCCCATCGTGCTCTCTCAGGCAACTTGACTTTGTTCTTCCTTGTTTTGTTGTTCACCTTAAGGTCTGCCTGAGAAGAGTGCAATTATGATTTGTGTGTGTAAAGCAATGGAGGCTGGGATTTTCAAAGGAGCCTAAGGGAGTTAAGCACCCAACATGCATTGAAATGCAATTTTCACTCAGTCAGTGGGAGTTTTACAGGGAGTAAGGTCTGAGTAAAAGTTGAGATCAAACTAAGGATTTGCATATTAAAAAAGGACATTGGATAGGAATCTTGCTCATGAACCAGCTGAGCGGCGAACAGCGGAGGCTAACAGAGGGAGTTCACCTGGGGAGAGCCCACTGAGGCTTTCATCTTGCGGGCTTCTGTGATTTGCTGCAACAGCTGAGGAAGCTCTTAGAAGGAAGAAATTATGGAAGGTGAGCGTTCAGCTGTTGTAACTTGCACAGGTTGTGCCATGTTTGTCTTTCTTCCACAGGACAGAAGCGACTTTGTCTGTACAAAGTGCAAGCTGGTCTCCATATTGGAAGAGACGGTTCGAAGTCTGGAGAAACAAGTATTGACCCTGTGTTGCATACGAGAAAATGAAGATTTCGGTGACAGACGTCAGGATATGCTTCTACGGGCACAATGTTCTGAAGAATCAGAGTTGGCTGCACAGAGGGGAATGAGGGACAGTGGAGAAATTTGGCAGCATGTGACCTCCAGAAGAAGAAAGAGGAGCGTCCATGTACCAGCAATGGAGATACAGGTGAGCAACCGTTTTCATGTTCTCTCCACAGGTACTAATGCGGAGAGTGGAGTAAATGATACATCTGAGGGAAGGGAGCAGAAGGAGACTCCACCGATTGGAAGGCATGAGATGCAGTGTCCTAGGGATGGGGGTTCCACGACCACCGCTCCCAAGAGAAGGAGGAGGGTGGTGGTTGTCGCGGACTCCCTCCTCAGGGGGACTGAGTCATCTATCTGCCGTCCCAACCGAAAAAACAGAGAGGTCTTCTGCTTGCCAGGAGCTAGGATTCACAATGTGACAGAGAGACTGCCGAGACTCATCAAGCCCTCGGATCGCTACCCCTTCCTGCTTCTCCACGTGGGCACCAATGATACTGCCAAGAATGACCTTGAGCGGATCACTGCAGACTACGTCACTCTGGGAAGAAGGATAAAGGAGTTTGAGGCGCAAGTGGTGTTCTCGTCCATCCTCCCTGTGCAGGGAAAAGGCCTGGGTAGAGACCGTCGAATTGTGGAAGTCAACAAATGGCTATGCAGGTGGTGTTGGAGAGAAGGCTTTGGATTCTTTGACTATGGGATGGTTTTCCAAGAAGGAGGAGTGCTAGGCAGAGACGGGCTCCACCTAACGAAGAAAGGGAAGAGCATCTTTGCAAGCAGGCTGGCTAACCAAGTGAGGAGGGCTTTAAACTAGGTTCACCGGGGGAAGGAGACCAAAGACCTGAGGTAAGTGGGAAAATGGGATACCGGGAGGAAACACAAGCAGGAGAGTGCAAGAGGGGAGGACTCCTGTCTCAGACTGAGAAAGTGGGACAATCAGCGAGTTATCTTAAGTGCCTATACACAAATGCAAGAAGCCTGGGAAACAAGCAGGGAGAACTGGAAGTCCTGGCACAGTCAGGGAACTATGATGCGATTGGAATAACAGAGACTTGGTGGGATAACTCACATGACTGGAGTACTGTCATGGATGGATATAAACTGTTCAGGAAGGACAGGCAGGGCAGAAAAGGTGGGGGAGTTGCATTGTATGTAAGAGAGGAGTATAACTGCTCAGAGCTCCAGTATGAAACTGCAAAAAAAACCTGAGAGTCTCTGGATTAAGTTTAGAAGTGTGAGCAACAAGGGTGATGTCGTGGTGGGAGTCTGCTATAGGCCACCAGACCAGGAGGATGAGGTGGACGAGGCTTTCTTCCGGCAACTAGCAGAAGTTACTAGATCGCAGGCCCTGGTTCTCATGGGAGACTTTAATCACCCTGATATCTGCTGGGAGAGCAATACAGCGGTGCACAGACAATCCAGGAAGTTTTTGGAAAGTGTAGGGGACAATTTCCTGGTGCAAGTGTTGGAGGAACCAACTAGGGGCAGAGCTCTTCTAGACCTGCTGCTCACAAACTGGGAAGAATTAGTAGGGGAAGCAAAAGTGGATGGGAACCTGGGAGGCAGTGACCATGAGATGGTCGAGTTCAGGATCCTGACACAAGGAAGAAAGGAGAGCAGCAGAATATGCACCCTGGACTTCAGAAAAGCAGACTTTGACTCCCTCCGGGAACTGATGGGCAGGATCCCCTGGGAGAATAACATGAGGGGGAAAGGAGTCGAGGAGAGCTGGCTGTATTTTAAAGAATCCTTATTGAGGTGGCAAGAAAAAAAACATCCCAATGTGTAGAAAGAATAGTAAATATGGCAGGCGACCAGCTTGGCTTAACAGTGAAATCCTTGCTGATCTTAAACGCAAAAAAAGAAGTTTACAAGAAGTGGAAGATTGGACAAATGACGAGGGAGGACTATAAAAATATTGCTCAGGCATGCAGGAGTGAAATCAGGAAGGCCAAATCACACTTGGAGTTGCAGCTAGGAAGAGATGTTAAGAGTAACAAGAAGGGTTTCTTCAGGTATGTTAGCAAAAAGAAGAAAGTCAAGGGAATGAACGAGGCAACCTAGTGACAGAGGATGTGGAAAAAGCTAATGTACTCAATGATTTTTTTGCCTCTGTCTTCACAAACAAGGTCAGCTCCCAGACTGCTGCACTGGGCAGCACAGTATGGGGAGGAGGTGATCAGCCCTCTGTGGAGAAAGAAGTGGTTCAGGACTATTTAGAAAAACTGGACGAGCGCAAGTCCATGGGGCCGGATGCGCTTCATCCGAGGGTGCTAAAGGAGTTGGCGGATGTGATTGCACAGCCATTGGCCATTATCTTTGAAAACTCATGGCGATGTGGGGAGGTCCTGGATGACTGGAAAAAGGCTAATGTAGTGCCCATCTTTAAAAAAAGGGAAGAAGGAGGATCCTGGGAACTAAAGGCCAGTCAGCCTCACCTCAGTCCCTGGAAAAATCATGGAGCAGGTCCTCAAGAAATCAATTCTGAAGCACTTAGAGGAGAGGAAAGTGATCAGGAAAAGTCAGCATGGATTCACCAAGGGCAAGTCATGCCTGACTAACCTAATTGCCTTCTATGAGGAGATAACTGGGTCTGTGGATGAGGGAAAAGCAGTGGATGTGTTATTCCTTGACTTTAGCAAAGCTTTTGATACGGTCTCCCACAGTATTCTTGCCAGCAAGTTAAAGAAGTATGGGCTGGATTAATGGACTATAAGGTGGATAGAAAGCTGGCTAGATCATCGGGCTCAATGGGTAGTGATCAACAGCTCCATGTCTATTTGGCAGCCGGTTTCAAGAGGCGTACCCCAAGGGTCGGTCGTGGGGCCGGTTTTGTTCAATATCTTCTTTAATAATCTGGAGGATGGCGTGGACTGCACTCTCAGCAAGTTTGCAGATGACAGTAAACTGGGAGGAGTGGTAGATACGCTGGAGGGTAGGGATAGGATACAGAGGGACCGAGACAAATTAGAGGATTTGGCCAAAAGAAACCTGATGAGGTTCAACAAGGACAAGTGCAGAGTCCTGCACTTAGGACGGAAAAATCCCATTCACTGTTACAGACTAGGGACCGAATGGCTAGGAAGCAGTTCTGCAGAAAAGGACCTAGGGGTTACAGTGGACGAGAAGCTGGATATGAGTCAACAGTGTTCCCTTGTTGCCAAGAAGGCTAATGGTATTTTGGGCTGTATAAGTAGGGGCATTGCCAGCAGATCGAGGGATGTGATCATTCCCCTCTATTCGACTTTGGTTAGGCCTCATCTGGACTACTGTGTCCAGTTTTTGGCCCCACACTACAAGAAGGATGTGGAAAAATTGGAAAGAGTCCAGCGGAGGGCAACAAAAATGATTAGGGGGCTGGAGCACATGACTTATGAGGAGAGGCTGAGGGAACTGGGATTGTTTAGTCTGCCGAAGAGAAGAATTAGGGGGGATTTGATAGCTACTTTCAACTACCTGAAAGGGGGTTCCAAAGAGGATGGATCTAGACTGTTCTCAGTGGTACCTGATGACAGAACAAGGAGTATTGGTCTCAAGTTGCAGTTGGGGAGGTTTAGGTTGGATATTAGGAAAAACTTTTTCAGTAGGAGGGTGATGAAGCACTGGAATGGGTTACCTAGGGAGGTGGTGGAATCTCCTTCCTTAAAGGTTTTTAAGGTCAGGCTTGACAAAGTCCTGACTGGGATGATTTAGTTGGGATTAGGTCCTGCTTTGAACAGGGTTGGACTAGATGACCTCTGGAGGTCCCTTCCAACCCTGATATTCTATGATTCTATGATACTGAGGCTTTTCAGTCCAGACAAGGAAGAAACCAACATCTATTGTCTAGCACAGCTGATCTCAAACAGTGATTCATTGTCCTCCAAATGTCTGTGGCTCATATTTTTAAAGGTCTTCAAGTGACTGAAGACACAGATAAGTACCTAGGAGTACCTAGCTCCCATTGACTTCAAAGGGAGTTATGTACCTTGATGAAAATCCCAATAGGCATCTATCTTTGGAAATCTGGCCATATGGTACTCTTCCTTCTGTCCTGGAGAGAGGAATATTTTGAAAACCAAGAACTGGGAGACTGAAGTATTGGAAGAAGCATTACAGAAATGAAAAAAGTTGGAAGACTACTGGCTCAGACGGAGGAAGGCATGATTATATTTGAGAAAACTTTACAGGGAGCAAAGCAAAGAACTTAAGGAGAATATTTAAAGTCTAAGTCTAATGGAGATGAGTGGGATGTGATCTTACATTTTCAGTGGAGATTAAGGGAGTTAGGCTCCAAATTCCTATTGACTGTCAACTAATTCCCTTGGGCTCCTTGAAAAATTACAGCATCCGTATATATAGGTAGATGGTTAGATATCAACAGGGTGAGTGGATTGGTACGCTGGCCTACCAGGAGGGTATAAAATGGTGTAAGATAAAGTAGGCTGCTACCTATTTTATTGTTCACCTTTTATGGCTCGTAGGATCTATGCTATGTCCCAACTTTTAAACAGTCCCTTGCAGGAACCCCTTCAGTGTGCCAGACCCCCACAGGGTCCCACTTTTCTTTAAGTCCTTGTGGCCTTTCACACCCTGAACTCTGCACAGTGAGTCCTTGTGTTGGTATAGAGAAGTGCAACCTGCAGTCCATCCTGGTCCAGCCAGCGCACCACCCAGCCAAGCTGCCATGGAATCCATTTTTGTCTCTCTCCCTCTGTGAGTTCTAGGTGAGGGCTGCTGAGCTGCCCTTAACCCAGCCACCTGACACCTCTTGGCCCATCCTCCTCCTCCTCCTGCAGGCCCATACTGAGGTCACATATTCCGCCCGCTGGAGTTGCCCAAGGGCAGGTGTCAGTTGTTCAATCCTTGGGGCTCCCATTGTCTTTCTGGATCCTCCATGGAAATGGGTCAGTTCCAGATGGTCCTTAGTGATCCACTCCTACCCCCCCAAACAGAGATGTCTCACACACACACACACACACACACACACA
>NW_020713484.1:0-4825 GCF_002925995.2 Terrapene triunguis | reverse complement strand
AGTGCTTGGCTGTAGACGATGGATCGTGTGGTGTGGATCCACGTTCTTTCCCCTTCACACCGAGGATTTCATGGCCACCCATGGACATGTCCTGAGCAAATGGGACCCTGCTCACCCCTTGTGAACCCTCAGCAGATGCCCAGGGGCAGGGGGCTCTGGTACAGTCCAGGCCCTGGGGGCTACTCTGCCCCATGGACTCGTCTTGTCTCCCAGGTCATTGTCACTTGGCGCCACCTGACGACCCCTCCTGCTGCCTCCCCTGCAGCCCCCGAGCTAGACGTGCTCTGAGCAGGGCTGTTCCTGCCCCTCCCCCCGCTGGTTGTCCGTTTCATGGCAGGGAAGGGCAGTGGGGAGTTGTGGTGACCCGTTGCTTGCTGCCCGGGGGCGCTGTGGGAGCCCCAGGGAGAGCTGGATGGGAGCTGGGCCAGGGGATGGGTAACATGTGGCCCCGCGACCTTTCTGCAGTAATATCGTTGGGTGTCAGTCTAGGGAGGTCAGACCCCGCTGGGCTGACTCACAGAGTCCCAACCTGGGGCCCCACCAGGGGATCGTAACCCCCCGGCCTCCTCCTCAGAGCTGCTGAGAGAACCTCGAAAGCGTGAGCGGAGCGTGAACTGAGGCCTCCGTCTGCGGCCAGCCTGCAGCAATAGCTCCACTCGCCCCGGCCCATGGATCTCAGCTCTTGCCTCTTGCTCTTGCCCTAACGCTCTTCCTTAGCACTGCCGATGCCGGGCGCCAGCCCAGCCCCCTGCCAGCACTGCAGGGTCCAAACGTATCCCTGGCACTGCCAGTGCCTGACTCTCCCGGTGTCTAACCCCAGCTGTGATCAGGAGCAGGCCCGGCTGTGTGGGGAACGGTAATTCCACTGCAGGGAGGAGTTGCTAGCTCTAAACCGGGCTTGGTTCCCATATGGGACAGAACCTGAAATTGCTGAAATTTCCATGACAGGGGAAGGTTGTGGGGACCGTGACTCTGGGGCTGCCCTAGAGCCCAGACCCTACCTGCCCTGGGTTCCATGACTCTGGGGCTGCCCACCTGTCACACTGCCCTGGAGACCAGAGCCTGTAGGTCCAGGGTGCTGTAGGGCTGCAAGCCTAGGAACATCATAGCCATTGCTACAGGGGTACTCCGGGCACATCGAGGGGTTTGGGGCCCTGGCAGGCTGGGGAGCGAATCCCACAGTTCATACCTCCCCTGCAGAGCAGCAGAGCGGGAAGGCGCATCTTGCGCCCTGTGAGCTGCAGCAGCCTGGAAACATTACATATCGGAGCAGTGAAACCATCCCCTTTCCAAGAGCAATGTCCGACATTCCCTAGATGGGAGAGGTTTGATAATGGCCTGGGCACAGATGGTGCAGAGTGTCCGGGTGCAGTTCCTCAAAGCTCTCAGGGGGATAGGAGTGAAATCCCTTGACACGTTATACAGCTTGGTTCTCTCCCTCCCTCTTGCTCGGTTCCAGGGAACTCTGCAGGTGACTCAGCAGGTGACCCGGCCATGAAGGGAACCCAGATCCGCACGCAGCCTGTGGGTCACGCACGTTCTGCCCCCTTCACACCGAGGATTTCACGGCCTCCCACGGACACGTCCTGAGTGAATGGGGCCCTGCTCGCCCCTTCTGCACCCTCAGCAGATGCCCAGGGGCAGGGGGCTCTGGTACAGTCCAGACCCTGGAGGCTACTCTGCCCCATGGACCGGTGGTGTCTCCCGGGTCATTGTCCCAGATACACACTGACGCACTTGGTGCTGCCTGCCCATCGCTCCTGTTCCCTCCTCTGCAGCTCCCGAGCTAGACGTATTCTGAGCAGGGCTGTCCCTGCTCCTCCGCTGATGGCTGCCCGCTGCATGGCAGGGAAGGGAAGTAGGGAGTTGGCCTCCTAGAAGGCCATTTGATCTTTCCCCAGGCAGCACCATTCTCTGCAGACAAGCACCTGCCAGGACACCGGGGTCCTTAGCCGCCCAGCCTGCAAGTCCCAGCTGGAGGGCAGGGGGACGCTGGGACAGAAAGGGCTCAGAGACACTGGGCGAGATTATCATCTCCAGAGATTGCCGGGGGCTGGAGAGGAGCCGTGACGATGCAGGGAGGAGAGGGTCGAGGAAAGAGCTGGCCAAGACGAGGGGCTAATGTTCCCCCATGATGAACACCCGGTGCCCCGGCACCAGGGAGTTTATCTAGCCCTGCAGGGAGCAGAGGGGACATGAGTGGGGCAGGCGCACGTAGGAAAGTGTCGTAACAACGACCGTCTCCCCTGCCCTTCGCAGCCTCAGGGAGCCATGGGCCATCTAAGGGGCAGGCCCCGAGTCACAGGCCAGGCCCTGTGTGATGTGACAGGGGGACTCAGGCGGTGCAGCTGAGCCCTTCTCCCAGCCCCTTGGTGGAATGGCTCCGGTGCAGCTCGACTCCCTTCGATCCCCTTACACCTGCTCTCGTCCCCCTGAACTCGGCCCACAGGCGCTAAGTGACTCCGCTGCCTGCTGTGGCGCTGGCCGATGGAGCAGGAGCAGATGCGCCCGTCGTCACGCTGACCCAAGTTGGCCGGTTTTATCCCGACACTGAACGTCTCCTCTGCCCTCGCCGTCCCGCCCCCACATGCACTGAGAGCTCTCGGCCCCAGGGCACCCGGCTCGGTGCTGTCCCCCTGGGGCTGCACCATGGCGGGAGACTGGAGTCAGCTCCTGCTGCAGGCCTCACACCCCAGCCTGAGACACCCGGGTTCCCCTTCCCACACTGTGCAGCTCCGAGGCAGATGGGGTCTCTGAGAGTGAGGGGCCCCTCCGAGGGCTAAGGGCAGACGCCGGCTCCCGGCTCATCACTAGAAGCTCTGTGATCGGTGAGGTCAGTGCGGCCTCCCTGCCCTGCCCGGTGTGAGGTCTAGCCATTGCTCAATGGTGGGTACCAGATCCAGGGGCTCACGGTGCCTCTTGCTCTTCCCCTAACGCTCTTCCTCAGCACTGCCGATGCCGGGCGCCAGCCCAGCCCCCTGCCAGCACTGCAGGGTCCAAACGTATCCCTGGCACTGCCAGTGCCTGACTCTCCCGGTGTCTAACCCCAGCTGTGATCAGGAGCAGGCTTGGCTGCCAGAACTGTGTGGGGAACGGTGATTCCACTGCCGGAAGGAGTCGCTACTCAAAACCCTTGGTTCCCATTTGGGAAAGAAATTGCTGAAATTTGCCATGTGAGGTCTTGGGGTCTGTGACTCTGGGGCTGCCCACCTGTCACGCTGCCCTGGAGGCCAGAGCCTGTAGGCCCAGGGTGCTGTAGAGCTGCAAGCCTAGGAACATCACAGCCAGTGCTGCCAGGGGGATTCTGGGCACGTCAAGGGGTTTGGTGCCCTGGCAGGCTGGGGAGTGAATCCCCCAGTTTATACCTCACCTGCACAGCAGCACAGCTAAAAGGGGCATCTCACACGCTGGGAGCTGCAGCAGCCAGGAAACGACGCGTATGGGAGCAGTGAGACTGTCTCCTTTCCAAAAACAATGTCACATATTCTCCAGAAGGGAGCGGTTTTATAACTTCCTGGGCACAGACGGTTTAGAGTGGCTGGGTGCAGTTCCTCAGAGCTCTCAGGGGGGTAGGAGCGAAATCCGTTGGCACGTTACACAGCTCGGTTCTGTCCCTCCCTCTCGCTCAGTTCCAGGGAACTCTGCAGGTGACTCAGCAGGTGACCCAGCCATGAAGGGAACCCAGATCCGCACACAGCCTGCGGGTGACGCACGTTCTGCCCCCTTCACACTGAGGATTTCACGGCCTCCCACGGACACGTCCTGAGCGAATGGGGCCCTGATCACCCCTTGTGCACCCTCAGCAGATGCCAAGGGGCAAGGGGCTCCGGTACAGTCCAGGCCCTGGGGGCTACTCTGCCCCATGGACTCGTGGTGTCTCCCGGGTCATTGTCCCAGACACACACTGAGGCACTTGGTGCCGCCTGCCCACTGCTCCTGCTGCGTCCTCTGCTGCCCCCAAGCTAGACGTGCTCTGAGCAGGGCTGTCCCTGCCCTTGCCCCTGCCGGCTGCCCGCTGCATGGCAGGGAAGGGCAGTGGGGAGTTGTGGTGACCCGTTGCTTGCTGCCCGGGGGGGCTGTGGGAGCCCCAAGGAGAGCTGGATGGGAGCTGGGCCTGAGCCAGGGGATGGGTAACATGTGGCCCCACGACCTTTCTGCAGTAATATCGTTGGGTGTCAGCCTAGGGAGGTCGGACCCCGCTGGGCTGACTCACAGGGTCCTAACCTGGGGCCCCACCAGGGGATCGTAACCCCCCGGCCTCCCCCTCAGGGATGCTGAGAGAACCTCAAAAGTGTGAGTGGAGCATGAACTGAGGCCTCCATCTGTGGCCAGCCTGCAGCAATAGCTCCACTTGGCAGGGCCCATGGATCTCAGCCCTGGCTGGGGGCTCTGCCAGTCTGTGCTCTGCGACGTGGGTGTTGTTCCCCAGCCACAGAGTTCAGCCCTTTCCCCAGGCAGCATCATTCCCTGCAGACAAGCGCCTGCCAGGACAATTAGTTGCCCAGCCTGCAGGTACCAGCTGGGCGAGGTTATCGTCCCCAGAGACAGCGGAGGTCTGGAGAGGAGCCGTGATGATGGGGGGAGGAGAGGGTCGGTTCTACCCGAGGCAAGAGCTGGCCAAGACGAGGGGCTGATGTTCCCCCACGCTGAGCACCTGGTGCCCCAGGGAAAGCGAGTGGGAGCTGCAGACAAGGTGCCCGGGAGTTTATCTAGCTGTGCAGGGAGCAGAGTGGACACGAGCAGGGCAGGCCCATGTAGGAAGGTGTCATAACAACAACTATCAGAGGGGTAGCCGTGTTAGTCTGAATCTGTAAAAAGCAACAGA
>NW_020713483.1:0-1107 GCF_002925995.2 Terrapene triunguis | reverse complement strand
TATCAGAGGGGTAGCCGTGTTAGTCTGAATCTGTAAAAAGCAACAGAGGGTCCTGTGGCACCTTTGAGACTAACAGAAGTACTGGGAGCATAAGCTTTCGTGGGTAAGAACCTCACTTCTTCAGATGCAAGTAATGGAAATCTCCAGAGGCAGGTATAAATCAGTATGGAGATAACGAGGTTAGTTCAATCAGGGAGGGTGAGGTGCTCTGCTAGCAGTTGAGGTGTGAACACCAAGGGAGGAGAAACTGCTTCTGTAGTTGGCTAGCCATTCACAGTCTTTGTTTAATCCTGATCTGATGGTGTCAAATTTGCAAATGAACTGGAGCTCAGCAGTTTAACTTTGGAGTCTGGTCCGGATTTTTTTTTGCTGTAAGATGACTACCTTTACATCTGCTATTGTGTGGCCAGGGAGGTTGAAGTGTTCTCCTACAGGTTTTTGTATATTGCCATTCCTGATATCTGACTTGTGTCCATTTATCCTCTTGCGTAATGACTGTCCAGTTTGGCCAATGTACATAGCAGAGGGGCATTGCTGGCATATGATGGAATATATAACATTGGTAGACGTGCAGGTGAATGAGCCGGTGATGTTGTAGCTGATCTGGTTAGGTCCTGTGATGGTGTTGCTGGTGTAGATAGGTGGGCAGAGTTGGCATCGAGGTTTGTTGCATGGGTTGGTTCCTGAGTTAGAGTTGTTATGGTGCGGTGCGTGGTTGCTGGTGAGAATATGCTTAAGGTTGGCGGGTTGTCTGTGGGCGAGGACTGGCCTGCCTCCCAAGGTCTGTGAAAGTGAGGGATCATTGTCCAGGATGGGTTGTAGATCACTGATGATGCGTTGGAGAGGTTTAAGCTGAGGACTGTAGGTGATGGCCAGTGGAGTTCTGTTGGTTTCTCTTCTGGGCCTGTCTTGTAGCAGGAGGCTTCTGGGTACACGTCTGGCTCTGTTGATTTGTTTCTTTATTTCCTTGTGTGGGTATCGTAGTTTTGAGAATGCTTGGTGAAGATCTTGTAGGTGTTGGTCTCTGTCTGAGGGGTTGGAGCAGATGCGATTGTACCTCAGTGCTTGGCTGTAGACGATGGATCGTGTGGTGTGGATCCACGTTCT
>NW_020713482.1:0-5712 GCF_002925995.2 Terrapene triunguis | reverse complement strand
CCCATCTTTCTAAACAAGTCTCTCCTATTTCAAACTAGTAAGTAAAAAGACAGCAAGGCGTCTTAGATTTACTTTGTTTTCTCAACTTGTAAATGTACCTTTTTACCAGAGTGTGTATCTTTGTTTGCTGTACTTTGAACCTAAGACAGAGGGGGGTCCTCTGAGCTCTTTAAGTTTGATTACCCTGTAAAGTTATTCTCCATACTGATTTTACAGAGATGATTTTTACCTTTTTCTTTAATTAAAAGCCTTCTTTTTTAAGAACCAGATTGATTTCTCCTTGTTTTAAGATCCAAGGGGGTTTGGATCTGTATTCAGCAGGAGTTGGTGAAAGGAGGGGGGGATGGTTAATTTCTCCTTGTTTTAAAATCCAAGTGGGTTTGGATCTGTGTTCACCAGGGAATTGGTGAAAGGTTTCTCAAGGCTTCCCAGGGAGGGAATTCTTGTGATGGTGGCAGCGGACCAAAGCTAAGCTGGTAGATAAGCTTAGAAGTTTTTATGCAGGCCCCTACATTTGAACCCTAAAGTTCAAAGTGGGGATCCAGCCTTGACATGGTGGCATAGCGGTGGAGATCGTTTTAACCCAAAGCCAGTAAGAGATTTTTTTTTTCCTTCTAGCTGCTTGGAAAGCAGAGCTGAAGGTAGATGCATATCTTATCTCTCCTTGCCTGAAGGCAGAGGTGTTAAGTTTTTTTTAACGAGGTCCTTTGTTAAGAGAAGGGTTCAAAGGGAGCAAACTTTGACTGACTGGTAAAGATAATTTACAAGTTGAATTGTTTTTTTTTCTTTTTACATCCTCGGGAGTAGCTTGTTAGAAAGTCTCTGTTAACTCAGCAGCAGCCAGAGCTAAGTACATCCCAATTTCAGTCAACTGCAGAGGGGTGTGACCCAGCACAAGAAAACCAGGAAAATGACTACCAAAGAAGAAAAAGCTAAAGAGGAGGCCCACAAGAGAGCTATGGAGCTGAAAGAAAAAGAGATAGAACTGAGAGACAAAGAAGAGAAAGCCAAAGAGGCGGCCCACAAGAGAGAGATAGAGCTGAGAGACAGAGAAGAGAAAGCCAAAGAGGCGGCCCACAAGAGAGAGATGGAGCTGAAAGAAAAAGAGATGGAACTGGAAGCAGCAAGGACTAGGCAGGGTGCATCAGACCATCCTAACAACTCCTCTCCAGGTACCACTTCCCATCCCAGGAAATTCCCTACCTACAAGGCAGGCGATGATACTGAGGCCTTCTTAGAAAATTTTGAAAGGGCCTGCCTTGGATACAACATCCCTCCACCCCAGTACATGGTAGAGCTGAGGCCGCAGCTCAGTGGACCCTTAGCAGAGGTGGCGGCTGAAATGCCTAAGGAACACATGAACAGTTATGAACTTTTTTAAAAACAAGGCCAGAATCAGAATGGGGCTAACACCTGAGCATGCCCGTCGGCGGTTCAGAGCCCTAAGGTGGAAACCCGATGTGTCATTTACCCGACATGCCTACCACATTGGGAAAAATTGGGATGCCTGGATATCAGGAGCAAATGTTAAATCTACGGAAGAGTTGCCCTTCCTATTGCAAATGGAGCAGTTTTTAGAGGGTGTTCCTGAGGAAATAGAAAGGTACATCCTAGATGGGAAGCCCAAAACTGTAACCGAGGCGGGGGAGATTGGAGCCAAATGGGTGGAGGTGACAGAAAAGAAAAAAGCTAGTAGCAGTTGGAGCGAATATCAGAAGGGGCAAGCCGAAACAAAACCTTACCACCGGGGACAACCCAAGGCCCCACCCACATCCCAAGGGAAACCCCAGACGCCTTCTCACCCCACCACACCAGTCTCCATCAACCAACATCGCCCCGGTGATACCTTAGCAGGGCGATGTTTTAAATGTAATGAACTGGGGCATATAAAGGCTCACTGCCCCAAGAACCCTAACCGATTACAGTTCATTACACCCCAATCACACCAAAGATCCCCAGACCCAGATGCCTCTCTCATACCCTCGGAGCGAAGGGAAACCTTGAGAGTGGGCGGAAAGAAGGTTATCGCTTGGAGGGACACTGGGGCACAAGTGTCAACTATCCACCAATCCCTAGTGGACCCCAAACTCATCAACCCGGAGGCTACAGTGACAATTCAACCCTTCGTGTCACAGTCTGTAACCTTGCCTACAGCCCAGTTGCATGTCCAGTACAAGGGCTGGGCAGGAATGTGGACTTTTGCAGTCTATGACAATTATCCCATCCCCATGCTGCTGGGGGAAGACTTGGCCAACCATGTGAAGCTAGCCAAGAGGGTGGGAATAGTCACCCGCAGCCAGGCTAAGCAAGCTTCCACCCCCATCCCTGTTCCTGAGCCGTCCACCAGGGCCCCGTCTGTGTTACCGGAGACCCAAACACAGGTGGTGGAACCGGATCCCCTGCCAACGACTGCAACAGCCGTAGTGGATCCAATCCCAGAGACCCAGCCAAAGCCAGTCCCGGAACCGGAACTGGCAACGCAACCAGCACCAGAACCATTGCCGGCACTGAGTCCAGCGCTTGCAAACCCGTCTACAACTCCAATGCCAGAGGGCACCAGCGAGCCTGAACTGGCGGAAGCAGCAGATAACCCTACCCAAGAGGCTCAGCCAGAGCCTGAGATACCACATAGTGCACCAGCGGACAGCGGTTCACAGTCAATGGAAACAGTCCCAGCACCTGCATCGCTTCCAGAGGGACCAAGCCCCAGTCCACAGTCCAAGGAGGAACTGATGTCTCCAGCATCAAGGGAACAGTTCCAGGCCGAGCAGGAAGCAGATGACAGCCTTCAGAAAGCTTGGGCGGCGGCACGGAGCACCCCACCGCCTCTCAGCTCTTCTAACCGATCCTGGTTTGTTGTAGAACAAGGACTTTTATACAAGGAAACTCTTTCTGGTGGGCACCAGGAAGACTGGCATCCTCAAAGACAGTTGGTGGTTCCCACTAAGTATCGGGTAAAGCTCTTGAGCTTAGCCCATGATCATCCCAGTGGCCATTCTGGGGTGAACAGAACCAAAGACCGGTTGGGGAAGTCCTTCCACTGGGAGGGAATGGGCAAGGACGTTGCTAATTATGTCCGGTCTTGTGAGGTGTGCCAACGAGTGGGAAAGCCCCAAGACCAGGTTAAAGCCCCTCTCCAGCCACTACCCATAATTGAGGTCCCATTTCAGCGAGTAGCTGTGGATATTCTGGGTCCTTTCCCAAAGAAGACACCCAGAGGAAAGCAGTACGTACTGACTTTCATGGATTTTGCTACCCGATGGCCGGAAGCTGTACCCTTAAGCAACACCAAGGCTAAAAGTGTGTGCCAGGCATTAGCAGACATTTTTGCCAGGGTAGGTTGGCCCTCCGACATCCTTACAGATTCGGGAACTAATTTCCTGGCAGGGAACATGAAAACCCTGTGGGAAGCTCATGGGGTGAATCACTTGGTTGCCACCCCTCATCACCATCAAACCGATGGTCTGGTGGAGAGGTTTAATGGAACTTTGGGGGCCATGATACGTAAATTCATAAATGAACACTCCAATGATTGGGACCTAGTGTTGCAGCAGTTGCTTTTTGCCTACAGGGCTGTACCACATCCCAGTTTAGGGTTTTCACCATTTGAACTTGTGTATGGCCGCGAGGTTAAGGGGCCATTACAGTTGGTGAAGCAGCAATGGGAGGGGTTTACGCCTTCTCCAGGAACTAACATTCTAGACTTTGTAAGCAACCTACAAAACACCCTCCGACACTCTTTAGCCCTTGCTAAAGAAAACCTAAAGAATGCTCAGGAAGAGCAAAAGGCCTGGTATGATAAACATTCCAGAGAACGGTCCTTCAAAGTAGGAGACCAAGTCATGGTCTTAAAGGCGCTCCAGGCCCATAAAATGGAAGCGTCGTGGGAAGGACCATTCACGGTCCAGGAGCGCCTAGGAGCTGTTAACTATCTCATAGCCTCCCCCACCTCCAACATAAAGCCTAAGGTATACCATGTTAATTCTCTTAAGCCCTTTTATTCCAGAGGATTAAACGTTTGCCAGTTTACAGCCCAGGAAACAGATGACGCGGAGTGGCCTGCAGGTGTCTACTACGAAGGAACAAGGAATGGTGGCGTGGAAGAGGTGAACCTCTCCACGACCCTGGGACGTCTGCAGCGACAGCAGATCAAGGAGCTGTGCACAAGCTTTGCACCGATTTTCTCAGCCACTCCAGGACGGACCGAACGGGCATACCACTCCATTGACACAGGTAATGCTCACCCAATTAGAACCCCACCCTACCGGGAGTCACCTCATGCCCAAGCGGCTATACAAAGGGAGATCCAGGACATGCTACAGATGGGTATAATCCGCCCCTCTAACAGTGCATGGGCATCTCCAGTGGTTCTAGTTCCCAAACCAGATGGGGAAATACGCTTTTGCGTGGACTACCGTAAGCTAAATGCTGTAACTCGTCCTGACAACTATCCAATGCCACGCACAGATGAGCTATTGGAAAAATTGGGACATGCCCAATTCATCTCTACTTTAGACTTAACCAAAGGGTACTGGCAAGTACCACTAGATGAACCCGCTAAGGAAAGGTCCGCCTTCGTCACCCAGGCAGGGGTGTATGAATTCAATGTACTCCCTTTCGGGTTGCGAAATGCACCCGCCACCTTCCAAAGACTTGTAGATGGTCTCTTAGCGGGATTGGGAGAATCTGTAGTTGCCTACCTCGATGATGTGGCCATTTTTTCTGATTCATGGACAGAACACCTGGAGCACCTGGGAAAAGTCTTCGAGCGCATCCGACAGGCAGGACTAACTGTTAAGGCTAAAAAGTGTCAAATAGGCCAAAACAGAGTGACGTACCTGGGGCACCAGGTGGGTCAAGGAACTATAAATCCCCTACAGGCCAAAGTGGATGCTATCCAAAAGTGGCCGGTTCCAAAGTCAAAGAAACAGGTCCAATCCTTCTTAGGCTTGGCCGGATATTATAGGCGATTTGTACCACACTACAGCCAAATCGCCGCCCCGCTGACAGACCTAACCAGAAAGAAACAGCCAAATGCAGTTCAATGGACTGATGAGTGTCAAAAGGCCTTTAACCAGCTTAAGGCAACACTCATGTCTGACCCTGTGCTAAGGGCCCCAGACTTTGACAAACCGTTCCTAGTAACCACAGATGCTTCCGAGAGAGGCGTGGGAGCAGTTTTAATGCAGGAAGGACCGGATCAAGAATTCCATCCTGTCGTGTTTCTCAGCAAAAAACTGTCTGAGAGGGAAAGTCACTGGTCAATCAGCGAAAAGGAATGCTACGCCATTGTGTACGCGCTGGAAAAGCTACGCCCATATGTTTGGGGACGGCGTTTCCAACTACAAACAGACCATGCTGCGCTACAGTGGCTTCATACCGCCAAGGGAAATAACAAAAAACTTCTTCGGTGGAGTTTAGCTCTCCAAGATTTTGATTTTGAAATACAACACATTTCGGGAGCTTCTAACAAAGTGGCTGATGCACTCTCCCGGGAAAGTTTCCCAGAGTTAACTGGTTAACAATTGTTCTTGGAATGAAACATTGTTAGTTTTTATATAATCAGTAGTATGTCTTATTAACTCTGTTTTCTCCTAAAACTCCAGGAAGAAATCACAGCCAGTGTGGAACCGAACGTCCAACACTATCTGTGATTTGGGGGGCGTGTCATAACTATGAAGGGAAGGGTAACAGCTCTCTGTGTACAGAGAC
>NW_020713481.1:0-6482 GCF_002925995.2 Terrapene triunguis | reverse complement strand
TGTGGGGGCCTTTATAGCAGCATGACGATGCACAGCAGAGATTTCTACCGGCCCTCCTTCCAATTTCCATAACGCTCTGTTAGCGAGAGCCACAGTTAGTTGAAATACTCTGAGGAAAGGGACATCTATGTTACCCCCAAATCTCTGTGTGGAATAATAAGTAGGTTATAATAATGATAATACAACAGTTTCGACACCTACCAGCATCTATCAGCTGGGAGAATTAGAAATCTGTGTGCCTCCCGCCTGTGTTGCATTGAAATAAAGGTTAGCGAGAATATAACCTTACACTTAAAAATATAACCTGGGAGGGATATGAAAATGTTGGATCTATCAGAAAGAAAGGCATCCATTCCCAGACTCCACTACCAGAGAAAAATTGGGTGGGAGGGGAACACAAATCTTTTCAATAAACTATTGAAGCCATTCATTTCTATCGCCTCATTTTGATGTTACCATTTCAAATTGTATATGAATTATATTAGTGTTGATAATATAATGTATCAGTCTTATATAGACGTATTGGAGCATAAACTTTCGCATGCGTCTGATGAAGTGGGTATTCACTCACGAAAGCTTATGCTCCAATACGTCTGTTAGTCTATAAGGTGCCACAGGACTCTTTGTCGCTTTTTACAGATCCAGACTAACACGGCTACCCCTCTGATACTTGACAGTCTTATATAATAAAATATATATTCAAAGTATAAGCTATTAATACCATACAATTCCATTACATTAATATATCGAAATTAAAAATTATGGTTATAAATTATAATATAATATAAAAGTCAAAATGATAAAGATGAAACAAAGCACTTCAATTTTATCAAAATAAAATGTTCTTTTGATATTTCCATAATGAAATTTCAGAAACTCTTTTTAACGGAAAAAAGACTTTTCATTCAGATTCCGGGCAGAATCTCTATTTTATAGCAGGGGGTCTCAAACTTCATTGCACTGCAACCCCCTTCTGACAAAACAAAAATGACCACACAAACCTGGGGGGGGGCCGAAGCCTGTGCCTGCCTGAGCCCCACTGCCCTGGGGCGGTAGAGGGTGGGGGGTAAAGCCCAAGCCCTACCACCCCGGGTGGGGAAGCCAAAGCGGAAGGGCAAGGGCTTCATTCCCAGGCTGGCAGGGTGTAACCTCAGAAATGTAGGCTAAGAGGCAGTGAACGAAGTCTAGGAATAAATGGTTGATTTTTATTCTCACAAAAGGTTACGAGTTGGTGCCACAAAGTACCCTAGGAGTACTGAAGGTTCATAGATTGATCTGGTAAAGGTGAGTGTGTGTGTTTCAGGGAAGGAGGGGCAGGTTAATGTTTAGGTTTGTCTGGCCCAGAGAATACATGTCTCAGGATGTGCAGCATTTCATAAAAATGAAATAGGAGACATAGAATCATAATGGGATAGAAAAGAAACCAGAAATGTAACACCATTATACAATCAGTGGAGACCAGAAGGATGTTACAGCAGTTTCCCCTTCTTCATTACCCATCTCTCTAACCTGTTAGTTTTCTCCTGTCTCAAGCGAGCAGCAAAAAGGTCTTTTTAAGCCATCTCTAGTTCCTTATCTCACTAATGATCCCCACCAACAGCTCTTTCTAAAACCTTTATTTTTAAGGCACTACTTTTAACTCCTTATTGCACAGTTCTACAGGTATTCTAAGCACGATTCTTAACAGAAGGTTACCAAAGAGTCTATGAGAGAGAGACCTTGCTAATGGAGCTTGGTCTGAAAAAGGAAAAGAAAGAAAGCTTACTCAGGTCTGTGCCTCAGTTTCCCTACTCAACAGCAACTACTCAACAATTACCACATGATTAGGGCCACGTGCTGCCCACGTATCTCCACCAATTTGTTACCAGATCTGCCTGTTACTTTGGGGTCTGCTCATTTATTTGGGTTACTTTTCGGGGGGGGGAGGGGTTCTGTAATTCTATCAATGTACTGCTTGTGTCATGTGTGTTTTCATATGGAGCTCTACTTCTCCCTTCTGCAAGTCCCCTTCCAATGGAGCTATCCTGCAGGACCTAGGTTCCCTAGGGCTGGGGTCCTCCAGCCCCAGAACCGGATGCACTCCCCCCGCCCCCCCACACATATATTAACAGAGCAAGTCTGAGCGTACCGGGTCAATCAGCACTTTCAAGCTGCCACTCTTACGTGTCCCAGATTCAGCACGTCCCTATCCCCACTCTCACATTACAATTGTACTGTACAATCTGTATGCAAATGGAGATGTCTTAATCTTGTCACCCTTGTCAGGAGGGGTCTAGGTGTGTCTCCCAATGCCCTTCACTGCTCTCTGCAAGCCTTTTCTCTGATTGGTCTTGGTTCAAGCAGAGACCAGGGCTGTCCCTCAGGAGTCAGACAGGCCAGTCACTGCGCCCGGGTTTCCCAAGAAACACAGAGCTGACTGGTATCACAGAGGGGTGCAGAGATGGATTTGAGAGTTAAACCCTCGAGCTTTTTTTGTCCCATGCAGTTTTCATTCATTGAACTTGGTGGTCAGTGATGGAGAATCAGTTTCTAGTGAGGCTGCTGAATTTTTTAATGTAATTCAAAACATCTCTGTATTTTAGTCTGCATCAACTCATCGATGGCAAATTTTGAAGCAACATCTGGGAACATCCTCTCTGATACTGAAACCATGATGGGAAAGGCGAGTGAAGGCGATAAAGCGTATCAAACACCGAATTGGGAAGATAGATGATGCCATAGGTTCCATTGTGGAGGATAATTCTATGACAGGAACTGTTCATGGGAGAAGAGTGGCAGAGGGAAATGGAATCACCAGAAACATACATAACTTCAAATTTCTGTGTGGCTCAGTGTTGTGGCATGACATACTGTTTGAAATAAATGTTGTAAGCAAGAGACTCCAAGGTGTTGACCTTGATATACCTGGAGCAATTGAACACCTGGACAAAGCAAAGTCACACCTACAGTCTTACCGGTCAGATGAGGGATTTCAAAACGTTCTGAATAGTGCACAGAAGTTGGCAGAGGAACTTCACACTGAAGCTATTTTCTCACCCATTCAAGAATACAAGAGTCACCAAAGAAGACATTTTGATTACAAGGCACAGGATACTCCCATAAGAGACCCCAAACAACTATTCAAGTTGAATTCTTTAACCAAGTGCTAGATTGTGCAATACAGTCAGTTGAAGAACGTTTCATGCAGCTCAAGGAACACAGCAGTATATTTGGGATGTTGTATGATATTCCAAAACTCCTCACTATACCTGAAGAAGATCTACACCAGCAGTGCAGGGCACTAGAGACAGTGTTGACACATGATGAAATGCGCGATATTGATGCGAGTGATTTAAGTGATGAACTGAAAGCCCTTTCAAGATACATTTCAGCAGGATCAACTCCAAAGGCTGTTCTGGAATATATGTGCACAAATAAGATGACCACCCTCTTTCCAAATGCTTTTGTTGCTCTGCACATACTTCTAACACTTCCTGTAACAGTTGCCAGTGGAAAACGCAGCTTCTCCAAGCTGAACTTAATAAAAACACATCTACACTCCACAATGACACAGGAGAGGCTGGTCGGCCTTGCAACCATCTCAATAGGGCATGAGCTGGCCCAGACTGTGGACCTTCGGGAAGCAGTTCAAATCTTTGCAAACAAGAAGGCACAGAAAGTACCACTTTGATTACTCAAACAGATAAAAATGCCAGTGTTTACTATGCAGACAAGAAAAGTTACATTTGTTGCTCAGGCGTTTGAAAGTTATTTGTTACTTAAAATTTTTGAACAAGATATTTTAAGCTGTTAGTTCTCCTTTATTGGGGTAGGTAGCAGAGCAGTACCACGAGAGGAGTAGAACAGGAAGAAGGCAGAATTGAGACCTTTCAAAGTTTTGGCCCAAGCGGGGGGACGTGGAGGGGAGGCCTTTGAGCTCCCCGCCTCAGGTGCCAAAATGTTGTGGGCCGGCCCTGTCCCCAGGTCCTTTTCTGCAGAACTGCCGCTTAGCCAGTCAGTCCCCAGCCTGTAGCAGTGCATGGGATTCTTCCGTCCTAAGTGCAGGACTCTGCACTTGTCCTTGTTGAACCTCATCCGATTTCTTTTGGCCCAATCCTCCAGTTTAGCTAGATCACTCTGGACCCCATCCCTACCCTCCAGCGAATCTACCTCTCCCCCCAGCTCAGTGTCATCTGCGAACTTGCTGAGATCATGAATGAAGATGTTGATCAAAATCGGCCGCAGGACCAACCCCTGGGGCACTCCGCTTGATACTAGCTGCCAACTAGACATCGAGCCGTTGATCACTATCCGTTGAGCCCGACGATCTAGCCAGCTTTCTATCCACCTTATAGTTCATAGATCCAATTCATACTTTTTTAACTTGCTGGCAAGCATACTGTGGGAGACCGTATCAATAGCTTTGCTGAAGTCAAAATATATCACGTCCACCGCTTTCCCAGGGGCAACCTGAGGAGTTGCCAACAGTGTAGAGCGACGCTGCAGGGCCGGGGGTTGCTCCCATTCCTATAGAATCCATGCATGTGGCACAGCAATTTTGCTTCCTGGGCTCCAGCTGGCAAGCCCCTCCAGAGGTTCAGAGGGATCAAAGGTACGGCATAGAGCCTAGACAGCATCAGACTCCAGACACTCATGAACAGCAGGGTGCTGGTGCACCAGTGGGATGTCATGGCTCAGGTACGGGACCTGTGAGGGGGCAGAGAAGAGAGAAAAACTTCCCACACTCCCCCCATATATCCTGGGAGAAAGCAGCTATTGTCTCCACTAAGGTTTGTACCCATTCATCTGTTACCCCCTTTCCTTCCCTTCCCTTCCCAGGCACTAGGCAGTTCCACTCCCCACCACCAACTTTCAGGCATGTGCATTTCTCTTCCAGTCATAACTTTAAAGGGAGTGTACCCATGGATCACCTAAGAGCCTCTTAGAGCCATTAAGATGATTGGTAGCTTTTCATCCCAATCCCTCCCTGAGCTCTTTACTTGTTTTCTCAAAGCTTCCTTTAGTGTGCGATTGGTTCGTTCAGCTTGTCCAGAGGACTCAGGGTGTCCAGCTATGTGGAAACATTGCTAAAGGGCTAAAGCCTTACATAGTTCTTTCATAACATCTCCCACAAAATGGGATCCCAAGTCTGAATCCATTACTCTGGGAATTCCCATTCTTGAGAAAACTGTGTTAAAGAGCTGTTTAGCAGTGACCGAGGCCGTGTTGGCTTTAGTAGGGATAGCTTCCACCCATTTGGAGAAGGGATCTACTATTACCAGGCAGTATTTATTCCCTCTACTGGGGGTGGGCAAAGGGCCTATGTAATCTGTCTGAATCCGGGACCAGGGACCCTCTCTTCTTTGGTGCCCCAATGCATTCTTTTGAACCTGGCGATCAGCATTAACCATGGTGCACTGCAGACAGTTCTCACACCATTGATCTATATCTGCTTTCATGCCTGGCCACCATCCTGTATCTTTAACCCTGTTCAAAGTATCTTGTTTCCCTCTATGCCCTTGCTCATGCACGAGTTGAATCAGGTCCCCCCGTACCTGGCTGGGGACTATCCAGTGCCTTCGCCCATCTGCATCCACTGCCCAGCGGACATCTCCACCCTGCTCAATCCTGTATTTTCCTGTGGGGTCTTTTCCTGCCTTGGCTAAGGACCAGATTTCTGTATCCTCATCCTGAAGGGTATTTAAGTCTAAGGTATCTATTCCTTTGCCTAAAGTTTTTCCCTGGGTGGACACTGCAAGGGCAGAATAAGCCAGGGCAGGAGCACTGGCCACATCTTGTTTCAAGGTGGCCGGGGCAGTTTGTTGGTCTGGTCCCCATTCCCAAATCCTGTTTTTCTTTAATAATTGGTACAGAGGCTTGGCTTTGTCCGAGAACATTTCAATGAACTCTCTGGAGAAATTCCCAAGAGAGCTCGTAGGGAGTGCGTGTTGGTGGGAGCAGGGAGCTTTCCTATTGTTTCTATCCTGTGCTGATCAGGAGTCCGGCCACCCTCCCCAAGACACACCCCAGGTATTTGACTTGATGCTGTACTAACGGAGCCTTTTCTCTAGTTATCTTAAATCCGGTTTCCTGCACTAGAGTCAACAGCTCCCCGGTGATTTCCCTGTTCATTTCTGAGGTGGGGTGTGTGTATTAAAATGTCATCCATGTATGAAATTACGTGTGAGAGGTGGTCAGGGCGCAGCTGGTTCCACATCTTAGTGACATGGGCATGACAAATACTAGGGGAAGAACGGAAACCTTGGGGGTTCCGGGTGAAGGCATATTGTTGTCCCCTATAGGTAAAAGCAAACTTATACCAGCATGAAGGATGGAGGGGGATAGCCATGAAAGCATTAGCCAAATCGATCACAGAGAACCATTTTGAGACAGCTGCTACCGATGCTACGATTTCGTTGTATTTAGCTACTACCGGGGCTGCTGCAGGGGTGGCCACATTTAATGCACACAAGTCTATTGTCATTCTGTAAGTGACCCCGTTT
>NW_020713480.1:0-3581 GCF_002925995.2 Terrapene triunguis | reverse complement strand
GATAAAAAGTTTCCATATACGAAGGCTCATCAGTACAAGGTTTCTATATGAGGCTTTGATACAAAGTTTCATGAAAACCGAGGTCACATGTGCGTAGACCCACTACAAGGTTATATGAAGAGGCACAATGTAAAGTCATATGAAAATTATCAGAGATTTATCTACAGAAGCCCAGCATTGGGAAATCATGGGGGGGGGGGTGCTGGCTGGCTGGCCCTGCTGCTCTCCTGTTCTACAGGAACAGAGGTGACTCTAGGTACCAGAGCCATCAATCCATCACCTCTCTCCAGTGCACCATTCAGTCCAAATAAAAAAAAAAAAAAAAAAAAAACCCCTCCCAAGTTCCATTTACTGCAGCAAAATGTCTTCAAAAGATCAGACAAAGGTATTACCAGTGACATGCGCAGAATATCAACTACAAACCCATTCAGGAAGGCAGCGAGGCTTTGGCTACACTTGCGAGTTACAGCGCTGTAAAGCTGCCCCCGGTGCTATAACTCACTTCCCGTCCACACTGGCAAGGCATTTGCAGCGCTGTATCTCCGTGGCTGCAGCGCTGCATGTACTCCACCTCCCCGAGAGGAATAGCGTGTATTGCGCAGCCGCTGCAGCGCTGCGGCGCCAGTGTGGCTGCCCAATGTGCTGTGACTGGCCTCCAGAAGTATTCGGCAGTCAGGGCCGGCTCTAGGTTTTTTGCCGCCCCAAGCAAAAAAATTTTTGGCTGCCCCCCACCCCAGCCCTGGGCTCTCTCTTCCCCCCTCCCACCCGCACCCCCCGCTGCCCCAGCCCTGGGCTCCCCCCACCAGTGATGACTCTGCCTGCTCCCCCCTCACTTCCAGCCGGTCCGGCGCTGGCAGGGTTGGGGTAAGCAGTGGGGCTCCTGGGCCGCGCCTCAGCCCAGAGTCCCTCCATCCAAGGCTCCCACCTCCAGGACTGTTATACCAATAAAAACTAGCAGGATCTTATTAAAGGGGACAAGATAAAGATGCCACATTTATTATGATAACAATTTGATTTATGACCAATAACTAATATCTTAATCCTTATACACACATTATACCTAATACCTATACACACACACACACATACACATTCACACACACACACATCCATCAGATGTTCTGCAGCTGCTGCATAGTTACCAGTCCTGCTTGAGTCTGTGGCTTGAGTTTGCAGCTTGGGTTCGTAGCTTGTGGCGGCTAACTGGCCAGGAAAGCCGGGCACAAGGACGAGCTGGGTCTCTGTTGGGCATGCACCGATGCCCTTCCATGTTGGCAGCAGAATGTTACCCTCCTCCAAAGTTTTCCATCTTAACCATCCTTTTTGTAGGCTTTAGTTTGAATCCAGAGTCTATAGGTCTTGCTGTGTCACGCTGCCTCTGGGTTTGGTGATTGATCACCCGTCAATTGCAGACATGACTTTCAGCCTCAGACCAGGCTTTGATTTTCCTTCTATTGTACCTTTTCTTTTTAGGGTGGATTCTTCTTACTTTGTTAGGGCTTTTGTCTGCATCTTCAGCCGTTTGTGTTTGAACTCTATTTAATCAGGACAGGCTGGGGCTGGAGGTTGATTGCATCATCCATACATACCTCATTCACACATCTAAACTAAACTAATAAGATTACAGCAGGGTTTGCAAAAATGAAGGTTGCAGCAAGCCCTTACAAAATGGAGTAAGCATTTTAAAATGGGGTTTGAATTACAATATGGCAAACAGTGAACAGAAGTTACAATATAGACAAGTATAATGGATGGCAAACAGTGAACAGAAGTTACACTTGCCTACAGTGTAATAAATGGTGAACAGAAATTACAATACTGAAACAGTGCAAGTCTCAGTGATTTAAGCAGGAATTGGATTGATAGTGAAACTTACAAAGGCAGCTGACTGAACAGCTATGGCTCTTAACAAGCATCTTAATTGTTAATTAGCCAGTTATTGGGGTAACCGGTTTTATGAATGAATATTGTTTCATTCATAAAACTTTACTTATGAAGTTACATTAATAAAGTAAACAATTAAAAACAATTTCATTCATGAGTCCTACAGGACCGGCCAGGACCCAGGAGGGCAGAGCCTGGGGACCGCCCCGGCAGAGGGCTGAGGAGCCGGGGCAGGGTAGCCCTAGAGGCAGCGGCACCCTGGAGAGCGGGATGCAGGCCCCGCATGACAGCACCCCGCTCTCTATGGCCCCGCTGCTGCTGCTGCTTCTGGCCGCTCTGCCACAGTCCCTGGGTGGCTTGGGCTGCTTCGCCCAGCACCGGCTGCAGCGCTGGGGGGCGGCCGCCCTGCGGCACCTGCAGGCGGCTCCGTGTGCCCCATGGGGTGTCCCCCAGCCTGAGTGTCCCCCGCTCGAAGCCTGCCCGGCCCAGCCACAAGGTGTGGGCGCTGCTCCCCCACGGCGTGAACTGCAGCAGCCCCAGGGCGCCCCCCCCGCACATGACATGCTGCTGCTGCCAGGGCCGGCTCTAGGCGTTTGCCGCCAGAAGCACAAAAAAAAAAAATGGCCAGAATGCTGCCCTTGAAAATGTGCTGCCCCAAGCATGTGGTTGGTTTGCTGGTGCCTAGAGCCAGCCCTGTCGGCAGTATCCCACAATGCCTGTTCTAGCCACTCTGGTCATCAGATCGGCTCCGGAGCTATCCGCAGCTGCAGGACAGGGGCACATAGTCCTGGCTCCAACCCCAGCTACGGGTCCAGAGTCCCGGCTGCAGCCACGTGTGTGCACAGCTCCAGCCCCGACTGCTGGGGGGCGGCGGGCGCACAGCCCTGGGAAGCCGCAAGGGGCGCACTCCCCCAGCCGCAGTCACGTGCGTGCACAGCTCCAGCCCCGACTGCTGGGGGGCGGCGGGCGCATGGCCCTGGGGAGCCGCGAGGGGGCGCACTGCCCCAGCCACAGCCACGTGTGTGCACAGCTCCAGTCCCGGTGGAAGCCACGGTGCTGGGGGTGGGGAGAGCGCACCATCCCTGCTCCAGCCCCAGCTGCGGGGCAGAGGAGCATAGCCCCGGCTCCAGTCCCAGCTCAGCTGCTGATAGCTGAAGCTGGAGATGTCATGGAGGTCCGGGAAAGCTTTCCAGCTACACAGAGCTCCTCTTCAGCTCTGGGAAATTTACTCGGGCCAGGTCTACACTACAGACCCAGTGGCGTAGCCAGGTTCTAACATCAGGGGGAGCGAACACATAAAAAAAGGCGCCACCCGACATATCAAATTACTAATTACATACTTTTAAATTCGTTATACATATTTATTTTGAACTTAAAATAAAAACACAAGAATGATATTGTTTTACAAGTACATGAGCCCACTTGACAAGTTTTAGCTTCCATCCCCTCTCCAACTGTTGCAGCTGTCTGGAGGTGCTGCCTTCCCACCTTCCTCATTCACACCTCGTTCATTCAACAGGGCAATTGATTAAGGTGTGGGGGAAAACTTAGTCTATTCTTAGCAAAGAGACATTTTTCTTCTATCTTATTCTATCCTTAGGGGCTATAACATTATACCAAGGGCAATGCAAAGTTTCTACATGAGGCTTTGATAAAAAGTTTCCATATACGAAGGCTCATCAGTACAAGGTTTCTAT
>NW_020713479.1:0-5067 GCF_002925995.2 Terrapene triunguis | reverse complement strand
CCCCTTTATACAAGATTTGGGTGCCACTACAGGACCTTGGTTGCAACAATGATCTATATGGTCCCAGTTTATGTCAATAACGTCACACCCCCAACGCAAAATTGATGCAGGAAGGGATGACACAAACAACACTGACTGCATCCCAAGAGCCCCCCATCCTTGGGTCTGTCCCGCTACAGCTAGTATTGGGTTAGAAGCCATACCAGTGTACAACAGAAATGGTTTATCAAAGTCATGTTCAACAACATGATTGAACCTCTTTACAAACTCAAGGTAAAACTTAGTTAGAACAATAGTGGATTGGATCTGCTCTTGCAGCATGGCTCCTGTATGTCTCATGTGATCTTGCCAAGAGCTAAAGCAAACAGCTACTTTATCCATACAAGCTCGGGCAAATGTTTGGAACCCAATTAACATCAAATAACTGCAGATATTAATGTTCTTCATAGTACAGGAATCTTGGCATTTAGCCATGAAAGCAAATTACCATGAGGTAGTGTGCCTCAGTCTTCCTTTTCACACAGCACATTAGGTCTGGAATGTCTTTTTCCTTGTGAAAAGTTCCAATACTGTTTACAGGCATTAACTGTGAAACATCAGTATAACAAGGCCTTTTAACATAACGTGTGTTCTCATGTAGTCCTTTTAACATGTTCAAGGGATTCTCCAAAAGATTAGGCACATTGTACATTTTTACAGTTTGTGGCAATAGCAACACATTCATTACAGAATTTACCATTAGCACTAACAACAAGTTCAGTGCAAGTGTCCGTCTACAATCATGTTTGTCATGCCACACCTTTGGCTCAATACCATTGGAGTTTGGGCACTTTAGGGTTAACCTGTGGCTTCCCTTTGCAAAATTCAGTTTTCTCTTTCCTCCTTGTCCTGCAGGATCAAACCCTGATTTCTCTTGCTTAACAGAATTCACTGGCTGATGGGGTGGGCTCTCTGTGCTAACAGCTATTAGCAAGTCCTTCCTCTCCCAGCCAGGCAAGTAATTTGCACTACCCCAGACCAGAGCCAGTCCACCAGTTTTCATATTCGTAACTGCTATCATTTCCAAGGCTGGACTCTGTCTTAAAGAGATACCACACAAATCTAAAGGGTCTGAGGGTGAGAGTTTGCTTGCTCTCCCCTGCATTCTCAAGCATTTAGCCATAAAACTGCTCTGCTCTGACACATCAGTAACCAAATCTGTCCTCAGACCCTGAAGCACAAACTGCTCATTTAAAGAATCAGAATGGAGACATTCCCGTTCCAACACCATTGTCTCCCCAACAAGTTGGCCCCACACAGCCACTTGGTCATAGGGCTGCCTCAATTCCTTAACAACTTTTACTTCCTCTGAGACCTTCTCAAAGCTACCCACACTGGATCTTTCAAAAGGAAAGTCAGTGGATCCATTCACAACGGACAATTTCTGGCTGTTAGGAACTGAAACTTCCTTGATTAAATCACTCTCACACCCTTCAGTTGCAGGGAACTGCTTGCACAGATTACCACGAGGATTCCTTTCCCCAGGAGCTTTTCTAAGCAGCAATTCACCCCTCACAGAAATTCTGCCCTTACCCTCTTCACCTAGGGCCTGCTCTAAAGGAACACTTTCCTGAGCAACAACAGACTCTGTCTGGGCCTGTCTTACATTCAGGATCACCTTTGGCCCATCAGGCAGATTTCTACACAATCCCCTTTCAGGCAAACCCATAGTCTCACTAGATGAAAGGTCAGAAGCATTCTCCTTTCCTTTGCCACACACAAGCTTAGGAATTTTGTCCCTTTTGCTACAAGTTGTTAAACTGTCCGTAGGTACCACAACCAAATTACCTTTCTGCTCTCCTCGTGCCCTGGCTAGGGTATCACCCTGATTAGACAGAGCCGTTACACCCTTCTCCAACCACACATGAGCAACAGGCAAAATACAAGCACCAGAATTGTCTGGTCTCTGGGATTTTGCTAAGACACTAACTGGATGCAACCTAGTTCCAGTGCCATTCTCCCCAGCAGACACAAACTTGGGACCATTTCCTTCCTGGGCTTTAGTTGAATCCAGAACCAAATCTGAGACAACTGCACTATTCTCAACCATCACAGGCTGAAAGGCACCCTCTGTCTGCTCCACAGACAAAAAAGAGTTGGAGACACATTTTCCTTTACTATACATACAGTATGGGATTTCATTTCCCTTGTCCCAGCACACAGGGCTGTTCACAGACAACTGCTTGGAGACTGGGGTAGCTTCCTCCATAGGCAAGTCAATACCCCTGACAGACACAGGCACATTTCCTTCACTGTCACTATTCTTCACACAGGAAACAGGTAAGGGATAGGGACATTCATCTTCCACTCTCCTTGCGTTCCCAAACTGCTGACTAGATAAAGCCATCAGCTCACAAGACTGCCTAGGGCTCATCCAAAATCTCCTTGTTCTCCTCTCCCTTCGCTTGATCTAATTCCAGATTTATTTCTGAGACATTAGATAGACATTCAGAAACTTCATTCACAGCCAAACAGCTACTTTCCAAAGACAAACTTTTGGAGAAACCCTCCATAGGCACAACCTTAGGATCAATCCTCTCCTGTGCCTGGTTTGTGTTAACTTGACTGACCATAGCTTTAATATCATTTCCAATCATAATATCCTTAGGGATTGTGTCTTTTACTCCCACAACCATGGTGCCCTCAAATCCCTTCCATTTCAGGTGGATTTTAGCCAAAGGCACCGTGACAAAATACTCAGATAAGGCTACAACAGTCACATCTTCACCTGGCCAATAATCTTCCTCCCTGACAAGACTTGCTTTAACCAAAGTGATATCTGCTGCGGTGTCCCTCCATGCCATACACCTTACTCCATTCACTTCTGCACTGCTAATAAACTCTGCATTATTTCCCCCATATTTAGCTTTAATGTGAGTTTTAAGGTCAAAATTTTCAGAGACCACAGAAACAGCATTTGCACACAGGACACCAATGCTGGGCTCTGTGTAGCTTGCCTGTGAGTTTATAACAACAGGGTTAGCATTTGCCGTGGCATTTGGGGTTGCTGGTTTTGGGCTGCCCTTCAGTATCGGGCAGTCTGGTCTCATGTGGCCCAGCATACCAAAGTGATAGCATGTAACCTGTTCCGTCCTGGGATGTGAGTTCCTACCCTCTGGGCCCCCTTGAACTCCTTTAGAAGAGTCAGGTTTACTTTTAAATCCTTCCCTCCTCTTGAACTGGGGAGAATGGTGATTAGTTTTCCCTGGGGTTTTACACCCTTCTCGAGCCCTGTTTTGGGTGTGGGCATCCGCAATCTCTGCTGCCAGTAGGACTGACTCAGGGTCCCTATCACACACAGCTGCTCTCACATTGTCAGGCACAATGTCTAAGAACTGTTCCAAAGTTATTAAATCCAGCAGTTTTTCAAAACTCCCATGCGCCTTGGCTCCCATAACCCACTTTTTAACAAAACCCATCAGCTTATGAGCACATTCTACAAAAGTACAATCATTAGACATCTTAAACTTTCTAAACTTAACTCTGTAAGATTCAGGAGTAACCTTGAACCGCCTTAACACAGAATCTTTAAACCGCCCATAATCCAAGGCTTCTTGTTCCCCCAATTCATTAAATACCTCCCTGGCTTTTCCAGTCAGTCTGGTCAGCAGGACAGGCATTCGCTGACCCTCGGGGATCTGGTACAGATTGCAGAGGCGTTCAAAGGTAGACAAAAACTCCTCTATATCCTCAGTATCATTGTAAATGGGACACATCTTTTCCCAGTTTTTCTCATGGCGGGGGGGAAGTGGAGTACCAGGTGGGGATGACTTTCTCCGCTCTTCCATTACTTGGAGCTGAAGTCTGGCCATCTCCTGTTCCATCTTGTGAGTCTCCTGTTCCATCCTGCGAGTCTCCTGTTCAGCAGCGAGCAGCTCTAGACGCCCCTTACGAGCTCTCCCTTCTCTCTCAGCAGCCTCTTTCTCTCTCTCTCTTTCTAATTCTGCTATTTTTTGCTTCTCCAGCAATCGAAGATCTGCTAGCTTCTGTTCATGCTCAAATTGCAGTTTACTTGTCACCTTTTGCATCCTAATTTTTTCTGCATCTTCTGTCGCCTCAGGTAAGGGCTGTGCTCTTGCCCCCTGATCACTGGCCATTAACAGATTTCTCAGTTCTTCCTTTGTAGCTTTCTTTCTAAAGCTTATCCTCTTTTCTGAACACAAATTTTCCATGGCTTTTTTGCCAAGTCCCTCATATGCTCTTTGCTCAGCCATTGCAGCAGCTCTTTAACCAACAAAACTCTCAATCCCAAAATTCAAATGTGGATAGCGTGAGGTTCTGACCCAAAGCTTAATTGACCTGGTCCTGTGGATCCTGCCGACAACGCCACTGTGACGATGCGGTTCTGGCGGAACCCAACTGAGAGTGCCAACTCAGGACAAATTGCTCAAACAGGGCAGTTACAGCCCAAGGCTGGGGTTTTTCCACCTCTAAGGCCAACCAAACCAGCCAGACTAAGAGGACTTCGGGCTCACCCCACTGGCTAACCGCAAGTCTCACAAGCAATCTCCTTAGACGCTCCAGTTTCCCAGTATTACCACCAGTGCCACTCGTTATGGGGACAAATGGTTATGAAAACCAATACCCCAGTAAAAGAAAACGGTTCTCCTGATCCCAAAGGACCAAGCCCCAGACCCAGGTCAATATACAAATCAGATCTTACCCACAAATCACGCTGTTGCCAATCCTTTAGAATCTAAAATCTAAAGGTTTATTCATAAAAGGAAATGGATAGAGATGAGAGTTAGAATTGGTTAAATGGAATCAATTACATACAGTAATGGCAAAGTTCTTGGTTCAGGCTTGCAGCAGCGATAGAATAAACTGCAGGTTCAAATCAAGTCTCTGGAATACATCCCCCGCTGGGATGAGTCCTCAGTCCTTTGTTCAAAGCTTCAGCTTGTAGCAAAGTTCCTCCAGAGGTAAGAAGCAGGATTGAAGACCCAATGGAGATGAGGCATCAGCCTTATATAGTCTTTTCCAGGTGTAAGAACACCTCTTTGTTCTCACTGTGGAAAATTACAGCAA
>NW_020713478.1:0-3101 GCF_002925995.2 Terrapene triunguis | reverse complement strand
GGGCCAGTGAAGGCACCGAGCTTCCAGGGTCCATTACCCCCATATTCCTGTACAAAATCTGTCAAGCTGTTCCCCAACGTCATTTACACCTGTTATCTTTTTCCAGGTGTTTCCTTGTCCCTGGGCATAATTCTGCACTCAAGCAGGCAATCAGCCCGAGTCCCAGTAATGCAATTTATACATAGATTAACTCACAAACTGTGACACGGGTACTTGTGGGGAGGGACCCCACCCTGCCGTCTTTTACCTCCTATTGCAATTGACAAACTACAAACTGTTTGTACCATCCGTCTCCTTCCTCTCTACCATCCTCGCTGGGGCCTCCAAAATCTGTTACCCAGGATTCTTTCAACCCAAAGCTCTTGGTAATTGTACTCTGTGCGAGGTTGTTTCAGGAAATAAATCAAGGGAGCCACGGTCATCTGACCCTCAATCAGATCTTCCTTTTGTGTTCTGGGCTGGGTTTGGGGCCGGGAATTGGGGCAGCTTCCTACAAGGCCACCCTCAGAGTCCTGAGTCCCGAAGAGATCCTGGCTTTCTGGGGAGATCTACTCCCCACCCTCTTTGTGTTCCTCCTCCAGTGACTCTTGCTGCTCGGCCTCAGGGGCTCCACTGTCCTCACGGTGGCATCATTGCATCCACACGAGTAATAGTCCACAAACTAACTTAATTCACATTGAATGTAGTGCACTTTTAAAGTGGAATCCAGTATTCACAACAAATGGGGAGTTAGTGTGCTTTAAGGGCTTGTGTCATGTGCACACAGGCATTTTCAATCTGCATTAACTTGAATTAGACTGGATTAACCCCCTCATCGAGATAAGCCCCTAGATTCCAAGTGCAGTGGCTGGGGGTTGGTTCTGCACTGTGTGACTTAGCCCTCGCAGTGGCAGGGTGATGCGGCAGAGAGAGCTGCTTCTCGGGCACAGGGCTGGAGTGTCGGGCTTGGGATTTCTATAGGTGCCTGTGCACTGTACATCCCCACTGCTTTTCAGGGGAACAGGATTTACTGTAAATAACCATATGACACTGAAGATAACCCTGACTTCATGTCTGCAATTGCTCATCCAAATGGATCCCTGCTCCCCCAGCCAGGCCCCAAATTTCAACTGCTGCTCAGCCAAAGAGGCATCGAGACCTGTCAGAAACCATGTGATGTGAGCAGGCATCGAGCAAATCACCTTGTATATTCATTATGTGTGATGTGATTGGTCACTTAAGTCACCTGGGTTGAAATCACCACCAGACTGGGATGAAAGGGTTTGTGTGTGGACACAAGGGGGGTTAGGGCAGTGCCTGAGTTAGAGCCCGAGTTAACTCTGCTATGAAGACAGACCCTGTTGAAAACAGGTGCTAACTTTTGTTTTTCCCAGTGGGTGCTCTGGCCCTGCTCTGCACTGAGGCCCTGCTCCCGCAGGGCATCGTCCCCCAGACCCCGCCCTCACTCTGTCTCTTCCCGCCCCTACTCTGCTCCCTCCCCGGAGGCCCCCCTGCCTACTTGCAACTTGCTCCTCTCCACCCCCTCCACGAGCCTCCCCGCCCACTCATCAGCCTCTCGCTCCTCTTTGCCCCCTCCCCCAAGCGCCTCCCACAGCCGCTCACTGATCAGCGGCCAGCCCCAGGACCCGCGCAACAGCTGATTGGCAGCCAGCACCAAACAGCTGTGGCTGGTGGGTGCTGAGCACTCCCTATTTTTTCCATGGGTGCTCGGGCCCCAGAGCACTTACCGAGACAGTGCCTATGCTCTTAGTGCAGAACACAGCCCCCAGATTAGGTACGGCAGGATGAGGAAATAAAACTTCTTTTCCAACTACCAGAAAACCCAAAGCAAAGAGGTGACTCCTCTGAGTGTTTCAGGTCACTCTGAGGTATTTACACTGCAGACCATGAATCAGGAAGCTTCAGGTCTCTTCAAATACCTGCTTAAAGCAACCTGACTGTAAACAACAAGCCATCGTCCACATCTGACTCAGAGCCCAGGGAACCGGTCTGAGTGGTTTGCAAAGAACTGTACAGAGATGAGGAGAAGTTCATATAAATAAATGTTTCTGCTAAGACTCCAAGCTCCAAAATGCTTCAATAGTAAATATTTTATATGATTGCCATATCTGGAGCAGTCAATCAATTAACGACACAGAAGTTTTGTTTTTAAAAACTTTCTCTATACATGGACACCCCCATAAACCTCAAGTACACAGAGAGCAAACAGACCCAAATACAAACAGAGAATGTTACACAGAGCTGTGTCCTCTTCCTGATGCTCAGGGAAGCCATTCCAAAGGTCACTCCTCACTCACCGGATCTATGTGTCCTGCCTTGGTCACCACAATTCCTTGGTAACACTGCATTGAAAGTGACACAGGGCAGTGGGGAGGCGGTAACAACCCTCACTGTTGCCTAACATACACCAGAAGGGAAGGGATTTCCCCCACAGTCCTCGTCTGCCATGGCTCTGAGCAGGGTTAGATGTTGCTGTGATTAAAACCCAGAACTGTCAGAAGCCAGTCCATACCACGGCTGAGACCTATGGAGCTCTCTGCTCTATTTAGATTGTGTAAGGACCTGGGGAGCAGTGTGGAAAATAGGCACTGCAGGAAGTACCGCCCACGAGACCCAGAGTGACAGTACCCTGTGGGCCTCTGATTGGCCAAGTGCCCCTACTTAACCGCAGGGCTTGCCCCAGGAAGATGTCTGGGCAACCACCCAGACCTTTGCCTACTATGATGCTGGACTTTGCCTTGTCTCCTGAGCTCTGACCCTGAATCCAGACTCTTGATTCTAACCTGGTACTACCTCTGGTATCTGACTCTGACCCTGACTCTTGTTTATGGACCCTGGCCTTGTGATTCCTCTAACTCTGGCCCAATGACTCCCATCCCAGGTGGGCAGACCTCAGCCCAGCTGTGACCACTAGGCAAGACTGCCTGTGCCCTGGTCCCTTAAACCTGGGCAGAGGGGATCTCTCACTATTGGTGTGTCCAGCTCCCAGCACAGTGGGGCCCCATCTTGGCTGGAGCATTTAGATGCTACCATGGGACATATTAGGGAAAACAAGCCAGTGCAGGCAAAGCCTTTGAATGGGGTATGAATGGCCACTGATC
>NW_020713477.1:0-5608 GCF_002925995.2 Terrapene triunguis | reverse complement strand
GCCAGTGCAGGCAAAGCCTTTGAATGGGGTATGAATGGCCACTGATCCCTGTGGGGGAAAGTGGCCCCATCTCCCAGCCACCCTTGTCCTAGGTGAGGGGTCTCTGGGGATCTCCCTATGAGCAGATCAGTCCCTGACCTCAGTGATTTTTTGTGTCAGTGACCCACCCTCATTGCCTCCAGCACTGGTGTAAATGTCAAAGAAATTCTGAATAGGGTCACCACATCTCCGTGCCCCCTGGGATCTGCACCATTTAAACCACTCTCAGGGTACGTCTACACCGCCACTGGGAGTGAGCTTCCCAGTGCTGGTAGACAGTCGTGTTAGCTCTTCTTGAGCTAGGATACTAAAAATAGCAGAGTAATGGGGTAGCCCAGGTGGCAGGTCAGGCTTCCTGCCTGAGATCAAACCTGTCTGGACTCCTGGGGTATGTATCCCCGGGTGGCTAGCTTGAGCCCCCACCTGTGCTACCCCAGCTACACTGCTAGTTTTAGCAAACTAACTTGAGCACAGCAAGGATGTGTCTATATACCCACACTGGGAAGCTCAGTCCCAGCTGCAGTCAGGGCCGGCTCCAGGGTTTTGGCCGCCCCAAGCAGCCAAAACAAAAACAAAAACAAAACAAAACAAAAAGCCGCGATCGCGATCTGCGGCGGCAATTCGGCGGGAGGTCCTTCACTCCCAGGCGGAGTGAGGGACCGTCCGCCGAATTGCCGCCGAATACCTGGAACTGCCGCCCCGTCCGGAACGGCCGCCCCAAGCACCTGCTTGAGAAGCTGGTGCCTGGAGCCGGCCCTGGCTGCAGTGTAGACGTACCCTTAGAGACAAAGAGCTTTAGATAAATGTTAGAGCCACTCATGGCTCATGCTCCACCCAGCTGTGCAGCCCCTGCCAGGCTGTGCAGTGGTGTCAAGTCCTCCCAGGAACCAGACTGTGCCTGTAACTTCCCCTAGACTGGGACGGTCACCATGTTACCCACAGAGAGGCCAGCATTGGCCAGGAAGGGAGCCTGACCAGGGCTCCAGGGCACAGACTCACGGCCTTCCCGTGTGATTCCCACTGACAGAGATCTGGGAGGAGGTGATGCACCCCCTACCCTGGCAGAAACCTGTAGGATGGGTGGCAGTGGTAACAGCACCTGCCCTCCCTCGGGGCAATGGCCCTGCAGACTTGGGTGGGGATGGGAGGGATTCACTGAATCTGGACCAAGGTCTTTCTCTTCTTGTCTTTCAACAGCGCACTCTGGAACGTCAGTTTAATGACAATAACAAAGGGAAGGAGGGGGAAGAGAAACACAAATACACAAATACACACACACACACCTGTCACAAAGGGAGCCCAGCTCTGTGCCAGCCAGCATCCCAGTCTGTGTTCAGATGCAGAGAAATCTCTGAATTTGCAGGGACATTCTCACAGCCAGGTTTACTTTCAGAGTCAGGAGGTGCTGGTTTCTCCCTGAGAATCCCTTCAGTGAGGCCCATTGGTGATAACAGCCCATCTGAAGGGACCTCAGCGCTGTGTGTCCGGAAATCTCAGCCAGAGCTGTGCAGCTGGGGATCCAGAGACCAGAGCTCCCCTCCCTGCTGAATCCCAGAAAAAAGCTTTGAATCAGAAAGTCTAGAAGGTTAGTGAAAAATTAGCGCACATAAGGAAAACCCGAAACATTTTACTTCAAACATTCTATGTTTCCTTTTATCGCTAACAACAAACACAGCCCCCCAAGCCCGGCACCCCAGGCAGTCGCCCAGGTTACGTGCCCCTAAATCCGGCTCTGGACCCCATGTCACTTACTGAGGCTGCAGCACCAGTTCCACACACGGGGTCATGAAGCGGGAGGGTTTGAAACCGGACTCTTCATTGTTATTTTTGTTACATTTGTAGCTGAATTGACTGGGCCGAGCTCCCTCCCAGCCTGGGCCTTCCACTCACTTCAAAACTGAAAGTACAAAAGTAGCAGGAAGTTAAGGTAACGGTCTGTGTCCCTGGCTGTTTGGGGCAAAGCAAATTCCTCTTAAAGAAACAGACCCACCCACAGTTTGCCGGGTGTGCCAGTGTAGGGGTGTCAATGCCCCCCCCTCCCCAAGTTGCTATTCCTGATCTCCAGGGATCGCTGTGTTATCAGTAATTCAGATAAAACATGGTCAATATTTCTAGCCTCAGATACAAATGTTACATGCATACAGGTTGGATAAACACAGTCAATAGGTCTTAAGTTTTGCAGTGATACCCCACATCAGCCATCTTGCATAAAGAGTATATTAGCTATGTCATATCCATATCATAAGCATATTTTCATAAAGAATGTAGAGGATAATATCACACCCCACATGTATGTTTGCTGATCTGCAAATAGTAAAGGAGCCTGCACCTTTGGGTGCAAACGCTCATAACAATAGTGCAGAGCCATGCAAACTCCATGATTCTGTGTGAGATGGCAGACAGTGAGGAGGGCCAGGCAGGTTTGTGGGTTTAGAAAAAAAGGTGTAAACATTATGTATATGTTTATGTATGGGATACATATAAAATTAGTGGATGGTTAACAATGCATTATAAGAAGTTGGATCCCATGACCACAATCACCCCTGTCTGACCTGTTTGGTACCCAGCATACACTGCCAAACCAAAGCTTCCCAAAATACAGTGCGATATCTATTCATGGTGCACCTCACTCTGAATCTATACAAGTGCTTCTGGTGAGTACCCTGACTGCTGAGACAAGGAGTCCAGGAGGCATGCACACAAGTGACATAGTAACCGTGGTGACTCTATGGTGACATAACTTGAGTTAATCCACACTTAAAGTGTAGATATGGCCTTAGGTCTATGAAATGTATGGGAGAGGTAACAGGAACAGTATGAGGGTAGACTAAGGCCTGGTCTACACTACGGGATTAATTCGGATTTAGCAGCGTTAATCCGAATTAACCCTTCACCCGTCCACACTACAGAGCCAGTTAATTCGAATTAAAGGGCCCTTTAAATCGATTTCTGTACTCCACCTCGACGAACGGAGTAGAGCCTAAATCGATTTTGTTAATTCGAATTAGGGTTAGTGTGGCCGCACACCACCAAATTACTGTGTTTAAATTAATGGGGTAGTGTGGCCGCACACCACCGAATTAATGTGGTTAAAAACCGAATTAAGGTGCTTAGTGTGGCCGCGCACAATCGAATTTATACAACCTGTTTCCCAAATTCGAATTATCTAAATTCGGATTAATCCTGTAGTGTAGACATACCCTAAGATTCATTCAGGTGTTTAGGCTCAAGGCATTGGAACTGGCCTTACTGCACCCTGCAGGCTCAGGAACAAAGAGGAACATAAAAAAAAGAGATCATTGATTTATTAAAATTTCTTGACTTGAGGGTGTATAACTCATGATTTTAGAATTCTTGTGGTTGTAAAGGTATCTTGTGGTTGTAGATGTGTGTTCATTATATTTTGAAAGGCAAAACTATGAATGGGTTGAACAAAGAATTAGATCAGTGCATCAGGATAAGTACATTGGCTATTAGCCAAGATAATCAGGGATGCAGGCCCATGCTCTGCATGTCCCTAAACTGTCCTTTGACTGCCAGATGCTGGGAGTGGACAATGGGATGGTTCACTGAGTCATTGCTTAGTCTGATCATTCCCTTAGAAGCACCTGGCATTGGCCACTGTCACAAGACAGGATACTAGATTAGGCGGACTATTGGTCTGACCCACGATGGCAGTTCTAATTTTCTGCAAAAATTACAATAGATTTTTTTCCAGGGAGAAAGACGTTATAGGAGATAGTATACTGCCTTTATTGAATATTTCAGAATCAAGTTCTACACAATGGCATGCGGAAAAACACTAAGGGCTAGACTGAGAGGCAAAATAACAGTTGCAAAAATGCAATCCCCATTGGTGGATTGACTCAAAACAAAGTTTTGACACTAGGCCAGAAATTCAGTTAGCTCTAAAATGAGAAGAAAAAAATAAATTTAAAAATTCAGGGAATTCAGGGAAAGCAGCAAATAAGACAACTTGGGAAACTGCTAGGAGACTCTGTGCAATCAGATACAGTGATAAGGGATTCTTTGTTTCTGAGGGGATATATGTAAAATGTTTCACTGAATTAAATCTCAGGGATTATCTATACTGGTAAATTAAAGTGCTCTAACTTGCTGGCTCAGGGATGTGAAAAATCACCCCCCCTCCCCCGAGCGCAGCAAGTTTGAGCACTTTAAAGCGCTAGTGTGGACAGGCTCGGCTCTCAGTGCTCGGAGCTAATCCCCTCGTCGAGGTGAATTACCAGGACCACTGGCACCCATGGCAGCGCTTTGAACTTTGTAGTGTAGACATAGCCTCAGTAGGTTAGATAGACAAAGAGGAGCTGCATTGACTAGGCATTGGGATGCCTGTGCCTTTAAGAACCCGGCCCTGTGCCTGTGCCTTTAACAACCCAGCCCTGGGAAGCCGATGCTGAGAGGTGCTGTCTGTCTGTGAGAGGGGAAATAAAAAAAGCCCCTGTGCCCCCCACCATTTTTGCAAACACGGGTGTCTCAGTCCCACTGGAGTAACTGTTACCCCCTGTGCCCCTCCTGTGCCGGGTTTTGCCCTCTGTCATCCTCTGCCAGCGCCTCACCACGAGCTTAACTCCTGCTTCTCCCCCCACCCTGATTTTCCCTTTAGCCCCTCTCCTAATGCTGCCTCCAGCTGCTTGACCCCCCTGACCAGTCAATTTCTGCCCCCTGCTCAGACCCTGGCCACCCCCCTCCTCCGATTCGCCCCCTTTCCCCCTTTTTAACCCCTGTCAAAAGCAGTCCGCAGAATCTTACGGCTAATAAGGGCAGGGTGAAGGGCAGTGGCGTCAGCAGATGAACTGAGCATGCTCAGTACATGGTAAGTAGCACATTCCTATGCAGAGCAATTTACTACACTACACTCTCACTGCAGCTTTGCTCTCTGTCTGCTGCTTCCACTCAGACACTTCCTTCTGCAACCTGCCACTGACCCTCTTTAGCCAGGTCTACACTGGGGGGGGAGGGGATCGACCTAAGATACGCAACTTCAGTTACGGGAATAGCGTAGCTGAAGTTGACGTATTTAGGTCGACTTACCTCGGCGTCTCCACGGCAGTGAGTCGACTGCTGCCACTCCCCCTTCGACTCCGCCTGTGTCTCTCGCAGCGCTGGAATACCAGAGTCGATGGGAGAGTGCTCGGGGATCGATTTATCGCCCCCCGATAGATCGATTGCTACCTGCCAATCTGGCGGGTAGTGTAGACCTGCCCTCACTGTCACACACTTGCTTCTGCATTCCTACAATCTGTGCTGCTTGTGTCAGAGACGTAGCTCTTAGAGCATCAGATTCTGCCTTTAGATTAATCACGTCACTTTCCTTTTCAGCTCTGATTCTTTCCAATTCCTGCATTCTGTCTTTCAGACGATCGTTCTCCTGATCTAGTGTTGTCGTGACCATCCACAACCCCTGCAAGGCAGCCCTCTTCTTTGCCCTAATGTTTGGACCTCCCCACTTCCCTGCACCACCCCAGACATCCCACTGCTTGTGGAGCTGCAGGAAGGCTCCGGGGCCAGTGAAGGCACCGAGCTTCCAGGGTCCATTACCCCCATATTC
>NW_020713476.1:0-2382 GCF_002925995.2 Terrapene triunguis | reverse complement strand
CTTGGGGCAATGACCCTCTCTCTGTGTCTGTGTAGCGCCCGGCACAATGGGGCCTTGATCTCAGCTGGGTCATCTCTCTGTTTCTCTAATACAAATATAATAGCAAGTGGCAGGTGAGGGTGCCGGCAGTTGATGGGTTCTGGGTGAGTCTGACGGATTCAGGGGGGGAAGGTGCAGAGAAAATGTTGCATTACACTGAAGAGAGACCCTAGGATTTGGACCATTATTATTGGCTGATGTAGTGAAGGCTCCGTGCAGAACCAGGGCCCAGAATGGTCAGATTAGTTAACGACGTGTTTCTTACCGCTCCTCTCCCCCGACGGCTCCGGCTGCAAACTCTGCCCCATGGGCCCGCCGGGGAAGGTGCTCCTGGTTTGCTAGAGAGACCAGAATCGGGCGTGAGTGCCATGACCACTGCTCAGCAAAGAGCTCTCCACTGCTACCAAGTCAGGGCGGGGATGGGACGGGAATAGGGTGACCAGACAGCAAATGTGAAAAATCGGGATGGGGTGGGGGGGTAATAGGAACCTCTATAAGACAAAGCCCCAAATATCCAGCTGTCCCAATTTTATAGGGACAGTCCTGTCACCTTAGATGGGAAAGAGAAGCACAGCGGGGCTGAATTTCAATGGGAGGGGATCGGTCACTGGTTAGACGGTACCAGATGGGCATCCTCTTCCCCGGCAAGCTACGACAGCCCAAGGGCTGGAGCCCCCTTCAAATCCCGTTTGCACCCAACACAGGTGCATGGGATGGCTAGACAAGGTGCATCAAAGCCACCCTTCCAGCCCTGCCCCCAGCCTGCGTCCAAAGAACTGCCCTGTGCCCCGCGATCCATGGAAAGGCTGGAAGGTTTGTGTCCGGGGAGATCCCAACTCTGGGCCCCCAGCCCGTCTCTGGCGGCGTGTGAAGCAGGGTCGTGTTCTCCAGGCCAGCTCTGATGCCGAGAAACCAGCCGTGGTCACGCAGAGATTACGAGGATGTCTCCACTGCAATCAAACCCCGGGGGCTGGGCCGTGGCTGATGACTCCGGCTTGGGCTGCGGGGTTAGAGAATTGCCGGGTGGCTACTCGGGCGCAGCGGGGGAGGGGCTCAGAGCCCGGGATCCAGAGTGAGCCGCAGCGTCTGCACTGCAGTTGAATAGCCCTGCGAGCCTGCGGCCGCTGACAGGTCTCTCTGGGCCAGGGTCTGGGCTAGACGCTGGCAATGCTCAAAGGGCTGGGAAAACAGGCTCTGGCTCTTCCCACTGTCAGCAAACTGCCCGGGGTCCTGGTGACTGGGGTCCCAGCTGGGCTCACTCACCTGGGGTGGGGGCTGCTGCTCCCAGGGACCAGGAAAGTCCGAGATCCGAGCGAGCCACAAGTAGAGGCTGGGTGTGGGGCAGGGCGCCGGGGGCTATTTCTGGGACGGTGCCTCCTCTGGGACGAGACAGCTGGTCCTGGAGTGGCAGGTGGCAGGTGACGGGGAGTGGACTGCCGGGGAGGAGTCTGGGCACCGACACAGGAACAGAGACGGAGGCCTGCTCTGACTCAGCTAAAGCCGGGGGACGGGGGCTGATCTGAACCCTGCCCGCCCAGCAGGGTCCGTGGTCGGTGACAGTGGGAATAGAGCTGGGGAAAGGAGGGAAGCCTACTGGGTCCCAAGCAGAGCCACAGGGACTCCTTAATCACAACAGAGCCTCTGGGGGTTTGTCTAAATGCATTGTAAACCCGTGTCTGTGGGATCCGGACTTGAGCATCCACACTGCATTGTAAACCCAGATCTGGTCTGTAGGACCCGAACTGGAACATCCACACTGCATTGTAAACCCGGATCTGGTCTGTGGGACCCAAACTGGAGCATCCACACTGCATTGTAAACTCGGATCTGGTCTGTAGGACCCGAACTGGAGCATCCACACTGCATTGTAAACCCGGATCTGGCCTGTGGGCCCCCGCCTTGTGGATATGGTGTTTCCAAATCTGTGCTTGCAGTGTGAACCTGGGCTGACAACTGCTGGCCCCGGGTCTCACAGCCATGCTAGCCGGTCCGTACTGCACCACACAGACCTTCTGACTCCGGTCTGTGGCTTGAACTGCATCCACACTGCAAAAATGACGGGCTCAGACACCCTTGAACAAGGAATGTAGGCCACGCTGACAGGACGGGGGACTTTATCCTGGGAAGCAGCGACAGATAATCGTGGCAGCTAATGAGCTGGACATGAGCTCCCCGTGCGATGCAGTGAGCAGAGGAGCTAATGTGCTCCTGGGCTGTATAAACAGGGGATCTCGAGTAGGAGGCAGGAGGTTATTTTAGGTCTGGATTTCGCCCTGCTGCGACCGGGGCTGGGATTCTGTCCTGGTGCCCACGGTGCCAGAAGGATGTTGATAAATTGCAGAG
>NW_020713475.1:0-1762 GCF_002925995.2 Terrapene triunguis | reverse complement strand
CTTGGGGCAATGACCCTCTCTCTGTGTCTGTGTAGCGCCCGGCACAACGGGGCCTTGATCTCAGCTGGGTCATCTCTCTGTTTCTCTAATACAAATATAATAGCAAGTGGCAGGTGAGGATGCCGGCAGTTGATGGGTTCTGGGTGAGTCTGACGGATTCAGGGGGGGAAGGTGCAGAGAAAATGTCGCATTACACTGAAGAGAGACCCTAGGATTTGAACCATTATTATTGGCTGATGTAGTGAAGGCTCCGTGCAGAACCAGGGCCCAGAATGGTCAGATTAGTTAACGACGTGTCTCTTACCGCTCCTCTCCCCCGACGGCTCCGGCTGCAAACTCTGCCCCATGGGCCCGCCGGGGAAAGTGCTCCTGGTTTGCTAGAGAGACCAGAATCGGGCGTGAGTGCCATGACCACTGCTCAGCAAAGAGCACTCCACTGCTACCGAGTCAGGGCGGGGATGGGACGGGAATAGGGTGACCAGACAGCAAATGTGAAAAATCGGGATGGGGTGGGGGGTAATAGGAACCTCTATAAGACAAAGCCCCAAATAGCCAGCTGTCCCAATTTTATAGGGACAGTCCTGTCACCTTAGATGGGAAAGAGAAGCACAGCGGGGCTGAATTTCAATGGGAGGGGATCGGTCACTGGTTAGACGGTACCAGATGGGCATCCTCTTCCCCGGCAAGCTATGACAGCCCAAGGGCTGGAGCCCCCTTCAAATCCCGTTTGCACCCAACACAGGTGCATGGGATGGCTAGACAAGGTGCATCAAAGCCACTCTTCCAGCCCTGCCCCCAGCCTGCGTCCAAAGAACTGCCCTGTGCCCCGCGATCCATGGAAAGGCTGGAAGGTTTGTGTCCGGGGAGATCCCAACTCTGGGCCCCCAGCCCGTCTCTGGCGGCGTGTGAAGCAGGGTCGTGTTCTCCAGGCCAGCTCTGATGCCGAGAAACCAGCCGTGGTCACGCAGAGATTACGAGGATGTGTCCGCTGCAATCAAACCCCGGGGGCTGGGCCGTGGCTGATGACTCCGGCCTGGGCTGCGGGGTTAGAGAATTGCCGGGTGGCTGCTCGGGCGCAGCGGGGGAGGGGCTCAGAGCCCGGGATCCAGAGTGAGCCGCAGTGTCTGCACTGCGGTTGAATAGCCCCGCGAGCCTGCGGCCGCTGACAGATCTCTCTGGGCCAGGGTCTGGGCTAGACGCTGGCAATGCTCAAAGGGCTGGGAAAATAGGCTCTGGCTCTTCCCACTGTCAGCAAACTGCCCGGGGTCCTGGTGACTGGGGTCCCAGCTGGGCTCACTCACCTGGGGTAGGGGCTGCTGCTCCCAGGGACCGTGAAAGCCCGAGATCCGAGCGAGCCACAAGCAGAGGCCGGGTGTGGGGCAGGGCGCCGGGGGCTATTTCTGGGACGGTGCCTCCTCTGGGACGAGACAGCTGGTCCCGGAGTGGCAGGTGGCAGGTGACGGGGACTGAGCTGCCGGGGAGGAGTCTGGGCACCGACACAGGAACGGAGACACAGGCCTGCTCTGACTCAGCTAAAGCCGGGGGACGGGGGCTGATCTGAACCCTGCCCGCCCAGCAGGGTCCGTGGTCGGTGACAGTGGGAATAGAACTGGGGAAAGGAGGGACGCCTACTGGGTCCCAAGCAGAGCCAGAGGGACTCCTTAATCACAACGGAGCCTCTGGGGGTTTGTCTAAATGCATTGTAAACCCGTGTGTGTGGGACCCGAACTGGAGCATCCACACTGCATTGTAAACCCGGATC
>NW_020713474.1:0-8747 GCF_002925995.2 Terrapene triunguis | reverse complement strand
GCCTGTCTCTCCCTGTGTGTCTGTGCATTGCCCGGCACAACGGGGCCCTGATCTCAGCTGGGGCAGGGACTGTCTCACTGTGTGTCTGTGCAGCGCCCGGCACAATGGGTTGTCTAGCTGTTACTCTAATACAAATATCGTAACAGCAAGTGGTGGGTGAGTGTAGTGGTGGATGATGGGTTCTGCGTGAGTCTGAGGGGCTCAGAGGGGAAAGGGGGAGGGTGCAGAGAATATGTTGCATTAAACTGAAGAGAGACCCTAGGACTTGGGCCATTATTATTGGCTGATGTAGTGAAGGCTCCGTGTAGAACCAGGGCCCAGAATGGCCAGGTTCGTTAATGCCGCGTCTCTTACCGCTCCTCTCTCCGGACAGCTCCGGCTGCAAACTCTGCCCCATGGGCCCGCCGGGAAAGTGCTCCTGGGTTGCTAGAGAGACCAGAATCAGGTGTGAGCGCCATGACCACTGCTCAGCAAATCTGTAAGGCTCAGGCCAAGACTGTAGCCTTGAAAAATACTAAGAGTTAGAAATGGACAATATTGCAAACTATGGCCCTGGCTGTTAATTGGTTAAGACGATCCGCCGGGGGCTAGTAACAGGAACAGAAAAGGAGTTAAAAGAAACAAGAGACACAGCAGAGCCCGGAAAACCGGCAGGGCAGAGACATGATACCTTACGGCAGGCCCCGGAGCAGCATAGACGGTTGGAAACAGCTGTAGAGAACCTGCGACAGAGGGACCTGCCGCCCCCTGCTCTGAGTCTTGCTGGGCAACAACAAACTCTGGGCACTTTTGTAGTGTCTGAACAATGGGGACAGGAAGGGAACGTGGTGGCCAGAGCAGAGTTAAAAGCCGGAACATGGAATGGCTGGAATGGGGCTGCAATGGGGACGTTGGGAATGACCCAAACCAGCCACCTAACAAGCCCCGGGCAGGGGCCACCCGTAGGATAAGTGCCAGGTTCCAATAAAGCCTGAACCAAGACCTAGACCAGTGCCTGTCCGAACGGGAGAAGTGAGTGCCCAGGAGGGGGAAGTAGCAAACAATACTGTCACTGGATTGGTAAATCAGATGAAGTATAAAATGGACCAGGTGACAGAGCACATGAGGAGACAGCAGCTGCGATTCGATCGCAGGGGAGTGATAAAAAAGAACTTCCAAGTGAACCCCCGAGAGTGAGCGGGTTAACCCCTGGGATTGCTGCATTAACGCATGGAGGTGCCCAGAAACGGTTAACTGCAGCTGGCAAGGGCGCTCCTTCAGCCCATTTGGCAGGCAGACAAAAGCAACAGACACTGGGGGAACAAACAAGTTTTTCATGAGCAGGCAACAACCCCCACTCTCCGCTGAGAGCCAGGATCTAACCCAGGGGTGCAGGTTCCCGACGTGTTTCACCCCCGGAGCCTCACTCCGCGCTCACAGCTCATAATATAATCTTCATTCTCAAGCATTCTACCCCACTGGTTACGTTTCCCTTTATGTCCTCTCTCCATTTACTAAACCCACTGCTGCTGCCTGTACTTTAACATAACGTGACAGAGTTCACTAATTTCCCTTGGCTCAGGTCTCCCTCCCTTCCTACGTTGCTTCTCACCCCGTCCTCCTGCCTCCCCTCACTTCTGCCCTCTCTTCCTTTTAAAAGTGAAAAGTTACAGTTATTACAGACGCCTCCATCGCTGAAAAAGACGAAGCAACTGAAAACAAAACAACAAACGAACAAAGAAAACAAGCTAAAAACTTTCTTTTTAATAAGCCCAACGAATTAATTATTTTAATCCTTCAGGAATACAACAGCTGGAATTACTCCTAATTTTTGTGAAGATATGGTTGCCAAGCAACAGAAATGCAGACTCTGCTTCTAATCCTAAACACCGACTAAGATTTGAAACATGGGCTTTTCTTATTTCCATGCAATAGCATTTTTAAAACAATTGCAGGTTTGTTCAGCATGTCACACATGTTATCCTGTGTTGTATGTTGTTTGTGTCATGTGACTATTTAAAAAAAAATGGTTGCAACAAAAGTCAGTTTTGAACTTTTTTTTAATAGAAGTGGTACTGCACTATGTTAACATTATGGTCGGCATATAACTATTATAATACCTATTAATTCTTCTGCAAAGCTCAAAAAGGCATGAGTGATAAATAGATGTTGTGGCAAACCAGGACAAACAGCTACAAAGGGGGGGGGGGGGAAGTAATCAGTCCCAGAGGGTTAAAAAGGCCTCTCCCAAGCCACTGAGGAGAGAGAACCATGGGGAAATAAGGTTCAGCTGGGCAAGGGGTTACCAGGGAACTAATTAGGTTCAGCTGGCTCCAACTGCTTGGGACCTTTTTAAACCCTCCCCGGCGTGGAAGGGAGGGGGGAAAGAGAGTGAGAGAAGCTGCCAGTAAGTTAGGAGCAGCAAGGCTCTGAACCCTTCCTGTGAGGAAGGCCGCACCCTGTCCCCAGAAGGGAAGATAAACAAGCACAAGGGACTGACTGAGAAAAGGAATAGCCAAACCCTGTGCTACCTGCAAGGTTTTGCCTTGCCCAAGCCTGTGTCTCCAAGGCTAAAAAGGACTGAGCCTGCCGAGGAGAAGAAGGTACTTTGCCACAATGTATATATATTTTTGCCTCAACAAGTCATGTCACTGCAAACAAAAAGCATTTTCTTTTATTAATCACAGCTTTTTTATTCAAAGGAAACAGTGTAAGGGGAAACGTCAGCATTAATGTAAAGGTAATATTAGCAAAATGTCAATTTTGGGGGGTTATTTTATTAGGGCTGTCAAACAATTAACAAAATTAATCATGATTAATCGCAGTTTTCATCAGACCGTTAAACAATAATATAATACCATTCTGCTAAGCATTCATATGCCCCACCACTCCAGAGGACATGCTGCTGATGCTTGTTTAAAAAATAATGCCTTCATTTGTGACTGAACTCCTTGACGTATATATTTCACGTTATGGCAGTCTCGGATGATGACCCAGCATATGTTGTTCGATTTAAGAACACTTTCACTGCAGATTTGACCAAATGCAAAGAAAGTACAGGTATGAGATTTCTAAAGCTAACCTCAGCACTCAACCCAAGGTTTAAGAATCTGAAGTGCCTTCCAAAATCTGAGAGGGACGAGGTGTGGAACATGCTGTCAAGAGTCTTAAAAGAGTAACACTCCGATTAGGGAACTAGAGAACCCGAATCCCCCAGCAAGATAATCAACCTTCTGCTGATGGCATCTGACTCAGATAATGAAAATGAACATGTGTCGGTCCTCACTGCTTTGCATTGTTATTGAGCAGAACCCGTTATCAGCCCGGAAGCATGTCCTCTGGAATGGTGGCCGAAGCATGAAGGGGCATACAAATGTTTAGCATATCTGGCATGTAAATACCTTGCAATGCTGCCTACAACAGTGCCATGCGAATGCCTGGTCTCACTTTCAGGTGACATTGTAAATAAGAAGTGGGCAGCATTTATCTCCTGCAAATTGTAACCAAACTTGTTTGTCTGAGCGATTGGCTGAACGAGAAGTAAGACTGAGTGGACTTGTAGGCTCTAAAGTTTTTGAGTGCAGTTATGTAAAAAAAAAAAAAAATTCTTCATTTGTAAGTTGCACTTTCATGATAAAGAGATTGCACTCCAGTACTTGTATTAGGTGAAATGAAAAATGCGATTTCTTTTGTTTCTTTTTACAGTGCAAATATTTGTAATCTAAACTAATATAAAGTGAGCACTGTACACTTTGTATTCTGTGTTGTAATTGAAATCAATATATTTGAAAATGTAGAAAACATCCACAAATATTTATAATAAGTTTAAATTGGTATTCTATTATTAACAGTGTGATTAAAACTGAGATTAATCGTGATTACTTTTTTTAATCGAGTTAATTAGTTTTGAGTTAATTGCATGAGTTAACTGCAATTAATTGACATCCCTTGTTTTTATAAACTTGTTTGCATCTTCAAATATAATCATAAGAATGTTATAGCAAAGATGTCAAAAATATAACAATATATACTATGCGTGTTTATGCAACATTTTAAAGTTAACCATTCTATTTCAAAAGAATTCCATCTTTGTCTACCAAATACAAACAAGTGTCATGAAAGTTTTATACCCTCAAAGTGTTTGCACAGACCTGCATTTACAATTCATTTTGGCGTAATTTTTATACTCTTTTCTTTTATGTTATGTTGAAGGGAAGCAGTGGTCGGTAAAGTCTGTGCTTCTAAACAGTTAATAACGGTGGAATTGGGATCACAAGCAAATTAACTCTAAAAAGCTTGGTTAAAAATTCTGTTCTTAACTCTTTTGCTAAAACAGAGGGCTAAGCTGGAGAGAGCCGGACACTTTCTCACAGAAGATTGAGAGCACCCATTTTAGCAATCAAGCAGTATGCTTATTATGAAAAAATTGGTAATGCACACATTAAGGGAAAAAGAATATCTATGCAACAACTGCAAAAGTATCTAAAAACAGGTCTGTCTGTGCTAAAGACTTTGGAAAATTAGAATGGGGGGAGGGATAGCTCAATGGTTTGAGCATTGGCCTGTGAATTCAATCCTTGAGGGGGCCACCTAGGGATCTGGGGCAAAAATCAGTACTTGGTTCTGCTAGTGAAGGCAGGGGGCTGGACTCAATGACCTTTCAGGGTCCCTTCCAGCTCTATGAGATAGGTATATCGCCATATACTATAAAGCAAAGCTTGTGTTATAAAAGACTTGGTCCCTATTTCAGTGAAAACAAACTAAATTAATCTGTGTATTAAATCTGGGTTACTGAACAGAAAAGAAAATGTGAGGCAAAGACATTATTTGTTAACCAACATAAGCTGTTTAAGGGTGCATCTCACAGAAGAAAGACACCAGAAGATATCAATGCACAGTGAAGAAACCCCTGGGCATCAAGAGAGAAAAAGGAAGTGCTTTACAAATAACAGACGGATCAACTACACCTCAGTTTACCGTATATGGATAATGAAGTAGGCAGTCAGCTAGAAACCACTTGCTGGGCCAGGTCTAACTGGTGTTTAAAGATGTATATTACTGAGTTCATGTGGCTGTGGTTTTAAATCTTTACCACTGAAATATGGATGAATTTGGCTACAGTGTAAAAGCCGCTGTCTGATTGCTGTAAACATCTCTGTGAAGTGATCTACTAGCCCCTTATCAGAACTGTGCACGGGCCAAAGGGGCTGGGTAAGAGATTATTCCAGAGTCTGGGATCTCTCCAAGTAGAAGACTCCAAACTCTAGCTGGAATGATGGGTCACATTTCGAGATAGTCTGAGTCTGAAGGCCGATTGGAAACAGGCTAATAGGAAAAATATATTTTTCCTGTGTACGTAACAGAACTTTCACGATTGTGACCAGCAGGCAGGTGAAACTGTCTCCAAGCCTGTAATTCCCGGCATTAAGGGCTGGCTCCTGAAGAAGCCGTACCCCTCTTACAATGCGCGTGACATCGCTAAACTGTTTAACCAAACGCAAGCAAACATGAACCAACTCATTGGCGCAAACCACATAAAGGCCAAGGGGAAAACAAATTGGGAAAGAAGCTATTGGTACTGCTGATGGCAATGACCTAGTAACTAGAAATTGTGTGGACAAATCCCCCGTTAGCACCAGTCACCGCTTGGGGCCAATGACACTGCCTCCAACCAGACGCGTGTTCTTCAAAACCCTCGTGTTCGGTGTCTGGATACCAATATTAAATCCTGACATAGCAATGCCTGATGAACTGGTCACTGTCCATTCAGTAGGTTCTCTGGCAGGCAGCATCTACAAGAAACAGTTGGATCTACGTCAGCTACCGGTGTACCACGCAGCAGGGCAAACCTACACAGCATCGCCACTCCAGCGTTGTCAGTTTCGCGTGTGTGTCCGTCTGCCCTCTCTGTTTGCCGCGCCGGCCCTGCAGACCTCCATCGAACTGCCCCGAATGACCACACGCTCGGTTCAGTGGCGAAGGCGCTCGGCCAGGTTTATTGCCGACAAAGCACGGTACTAGTGCCCTGTACGTGTACAGGTGCACTAAGGCGTGTTTTCCCGTGACAATGGACCAGCTCAGTCAGCGGCGGGACTTTCCACTGGCCCCTAAGCCAGACAAAGATCCCCCTCCTCTGAATCGCTTTTGTACCCAGATCCAAACAAGAGGCGCAGCAGGACCCGCGTGACGTGGTTAGTTACTCCCCTGCACCTTGTACCCGTGGGCTCGACCAAACCAGCCCCATCATAGAATCATAGAATATCAGGGTTGGAAGGGACCTCAGGAGGTCATCTAGTCCAACCCCCTGCTCAAAGCAGGACCAATTCCCAACTAAATCATCCCAGCCAGGGCTTTGTCAAGCCGGGCCTTAAAAACCTCCAAGGAAGGAGACTCCACCACCTCCCTAGGTAACCCATTCCAGTGCTTCACCACCCTCCTAGTGAAATAGTGTTTCCTAATATCCAACCTAGACCTCCCCTACTGCAACTTGAGACCATTGCTCCTTGTTCTGTCATCTGCCACCATTGAGAACAGCCGAGTTCCATCCTCTTTGGAACCCCCTTTCAGGTAGTTGAAGGCTGCTATCAAATCCCCCCTCATTCTTCTCTTCTGGAGACTAAACAATCCCAGTTCCCTCAGCCTCTCCTCATAAGTCATGCGCTCCAGACCCCTAATCATTTTTGTTGCCCTCCGCTGGACTCTTTCCAATTTTTCCACATCCTTCTTGTAGTGTGGGGCCCAAAACTGGACACAGTACTCCAGATGAGGCCTCACCAATGTCGAATAAAGGGGAACGATCACGTCCCTCGATCTGCCGGCAATGCCCCTACTTATACAGCCCAAAATGCCGTTAGCCTTCTTGGCAACAAGAGCACACTGTTGACTCATATCCAGCTTCTCGTCCACTGTGACCCCTAGGTCCATCAGCCTGGCCTCCGCTTTCCTCGGGGTCGTGTGCTCTTGTACCAGCTGCCAGGATTGTGTTTTGCCCTGGCTTTGTGCTGGGCTGGGCCTGGCCTAGCCTCTGGAGCGTGTGCCCACAAACACCCAGCGCCTAGTACTGCTTAGCGGCGCCTGTGTTTTAGCAGCACCAGCGATACTGCTGCCCAGTGCCTGTACCGGACACTGAACTTGGAGGCATCTCCTTTGACACAGAGCCTGGCTTTGGTTCACAGCACGGCCTCGGGTCTTACCCCAGGCCCTGTGCGCCAGGCTCTCTCGACCACGACAGCGGTGACAGTCTGAGTGGCGTGCACCCTAGGAGCGCTTTGCTGGTACGACGCACCAGGCAAGTGCTTCTGGTGTAGACGCGGCCTCTCTCCCTCTGACTCATGTGAGTAGGAGCTCCAGGTTCAGCCCACGCCCTTTACCTCTGTCTGCTGCACCAATCTGCCCCGTCGTATAACAGCATGGCCAGCCCCTGGCCCCGCCTGCGGCTGGCAGCCCCGACCCTGCTGCTGGGACCCAGAGGATGGCAGGGCAGAGGAGGGGGTTATGCCGTGGTGGAGGAGGGAGGATGCTGGGGGGGGGGGGGGGGAGGGGCGGATGGCAGTGTGGAGGTGGGGAGGATGCTGGAGGGGAGGATGCCAGGGCAGCTGAGAAGGTCCCAGAACTTTTCATCAGAACTTGGCCTGTCCCCGTCCCTCCTTCAGTGTGACAATGATGTGCCCAGCCTGGGAGCACCCCACTGCCCTCTGCTGGCTGTGTGCTGTACTGCGCGTCCACTCATCAGAACCGACCCGTCCAATCCAGGCTGCAGTAAGAAGAGAGACGTGGCCGGAGCTCAGAGCGGACTCTTTATTCAAGTCATGTTACCAAGTGACAGTGGGTGGCGCTGGGAGAGCAGGTTGTAAGGGGTGGGGGAGAGATCCCAGCGACGGGGAAGGGATCGGCGTGGGAGCCCAGCCAATGGAGAGATGGGTGGCGTGGGGGTCCCATGGCATGGCTCGGCTGGAAGGGGGCGTGCAATGGCGAGGGATCCTGGCAGCAGGGGAGGTGGGTGACATGGGGAGCAGAGGCCAGGGTGAATTCGGGGTGTAGGGGGTGACTCCCAGCAGTGGGGGAGTTAGGCAGCATGGGGAGCAAAGGCCGAGGGGTGATCAGGGTGGGATCCTGGCGGGGGGGGGAGCAGGGGCCGCATGAGATGTGCAGAACGGTGGTGGGGGTAGGGGGATCCCAGCAGGCAGATTAAGGTCACTGGGTTTACAAGGGTGGGGGAGGCGCAGGTTTGCTTTGAGACTTTAAGGCAAAGGATTTGGAAGCCTTTCCCGATGTGGCGCGTGCCTCAGTTTCCCCACCAGACACAGATCTCTGGTCACTACTCGTTATAATCGCGGTGCCGGATCACTTGGCAAATCCAGGCGATGAGTTGCCAGTACTCGTCGAAGGAGATTTTCTGGTCTTTGTTGGCATCTAACTTCTCAAACGTGCGCGTCACGGCCGCCTTGACCTCTGTGTTCTAAAACCAAAGAAACAGGGAGTCAGCGCTCGGGGAAGCATCTGGCACGTGGATCAGTAACAGGCTCTACGGCTGGGGGGTAGGGCCGGTGCAAGGATGTTTCATGCCCTAGGTGAAACTTCCAACTTGCGCCCTCCCCCCCCCCCCCCCCCCGCCCCCCCGCGGCCCCCCCCCACCCCTGCCCCGCCTCCTCCCCGAGCACGCCGTCTCTGCTTCACTTCTCCCGCCTCCCAGGCTTGCGGCGCCTAAGCTGATTGGCGCCACAAGCCTGGGAGGCGGGAGAAGTGAAGCAGCGATGGCGTGCTCGGGG
>NW_020713473.1:0-5293 GCF_002925995.2 Terrapene triunguis | reverse complement strand
TACTGACTGTTGTCCTTGACCACTCGTTGTGCCAAGCAGATTCCACCATCATGGCCAATGTATATGTTCAAGGCCACACTCTGCCTGCCATTAAGGGTTATATAATTAATATTTAATTTAACTGTAATGGTGTATGTTTGAGTTCTCTCTCAAACTTGCCTAGTGATTGACCTCCATATTTAATAACAATGCTTTCCACCAATATAAAAGCTTTCATCTGCAAATATCAAAGCTCTTTATAGCAGTGGGTAAGTATCATTAGCTCTAGTTTCCCAATGGGGAAAATAAAGCATAAATATTTTCCTAATGTTACACAATGCATTACTAGCAGAACTAAGAATAGAACTCATCAGTCCTTAGGCTACCAGTCCTCTGCTCTAACCACTAGACCCTCTCCCCTAATAGAATTCAGAAAGCCTGCCCCCCTACCTTTACCCTTCAGCCTCATTCCCCTTCAACAGTCATTGACTACAACCTAGAAGTTCTGAGTCCAAGCAGCCCCTACTTCAATCACTAGACCTCACTCCCCTCCTCGAGCTAGGAACAGAACTCAGGATTCCTGCCCCAGTGTTCCTATTTTCTAACCCCCTAGACACTACTCTCTACTCAGGAAGGGGACAGAATGTGGGCTGAGTCTTGACTACCAGTTCCCATATGTTCTAATTCACTACATCCCACTCCCTTCCCAGCACTGGGGGTAGATGCCGGTAATGTTGACTCCCTTAGAAAAACATTTTCCTACCAGAGACCTTTTTCATAGCCCCCTTCACATCCTTGTTCCTCAGTGTGTAGATGATTGGATTTAACATAGGGGTGACGAGGCTGTACAGCAGGGAGATCAGCCTGTCCTTGTCCAGAGAGTAGCTGGAGATAGGTCTGATGTAGGTGAAGATGCAGCTGCCATAGTAAAGCAGAACTACCGTGAGGTGCGATGCACAGGTAGAGAAGGCCTTTCTCCTCCCCTGGGACGATTGCATCTTCAGTATCCTGAACACAATGTGCACGTATGAAAGGATGATGCACAAGGAAGGACCCCAGCCCAAGAAGAGGCTGGAGACAACTGTCATGGTGACATTGAGGGAGACATCTCCGCAGGACAGAGCCAGCAGGGGTGGGATGTCACAGTAGAAGTAGCTGAGTCTGTTGACACCGCAGAAGGACAGCTGGATTGTGAGGACTGTGTGAACAGCTGCATTGAGAGAGCCAGTGAGCCAAGAGGCAGCCACTAATGTGGAACAAAGCTTGCTACTCATGAGCACTGTGTAGCGCAGTGGGTTGCAGATGGCCACATAGCGGTCATATGCCATGGTGGCCAAGAGAATGCCCTCTGCCCCCACAAATAAGAGGAAGAAGTAGAGCTGTGCCATGCAGCTTGTGTAGGAGAGGCTGCTGCTGCCTGAAAGAAGGTGCTGCAGCATCTGGGGGATGGTGGTGGTGGTCTGGAAGATGTCTAGGAGGGAGAGATTCCCCAGGAAGAGGTACATGGGAGTTCGGAGACACGGCTCCACCAAGGAAAGGAGGAGGGTGAGCATGTTTCCCAGCAGGGTAAAAATGTAGATGATGGAGATGATGCCCAAGAGAAGGAAACGCAAGCCCGGGAGTTTGGAAAATCCCAAGAGGATGAATTCAGTTGGTGTGGTTTGATTCTCCATGGCCACCTCTTCACTTAACTGCAGGGGAGAAGAGCATGGACTGTAAACAAGAAGAATGAGTAAGGATGCAACATGTCAGAGGTTTCTCTTTGGTGACTGAATGAATCTGGAGTTTCTTTCTCTCTCCCACCCCTCTGTTCAACTAACAGATCTCATTTATCTCCACAGCCAGGGAGAGAACCCAGTAGTCCTGACTTCCATCCCCCACACTCTAACCACTTAACTCCTCTCCCAGAAGTGGGATAGAATCTAGGAGCTCTGACTCTCTGACCTTCATTAACTTCCCTCCCGGTACTCAAAACAGACCCAGGGTGTCTCATTGCCAGAGCACACTCTATTTCAAGGTTGCACCTCACTCCTAGTACCCACTGCTCTAATCATTGAACCACACTCCCTGCCTGAACCCAAATGAGAAAAGCACCCACCCAGCCTGGCCTATAGCCCTGTGGTTTGGGTGCTTAACTAGAAAAAAGGGGGATGATTGTGGTTCAAATCCCTGCTTTAGAAGAGACATTCACACTGATACGTCCCAGCTGAGTGTCTGGACATATCATCTTCCTTTCCAAATGCAAATGTATGGACATCATACCAAATGGACTGAAGGTGAAAAATCCATTGCTATCTACATACTGCACAGACCACAGTGAGAGATTATGCCATACACTATCAAAGAAATTGAGGAACCACCTGATCAGCATCCTATACAGCAAACAGGAAAACATCAAAAAAGAGCTCTCCAACCTGGAGACTTTCATAAATAACCAACCCGCCACACAAATGGACTTTACTAAAATAAGACAGGAGATCTACATTACACACTTCACCTCTCTACAAAGGAAAAAGGATCGTAAGTGTCTAAAATCCTACCTGCCACATGGGACCACAACAGTGGTGCCCCTAACTCACCCAGCAATATCGTCAATTTATCCAGCTACACACTCAACCCAGCAGAAGAGTCTGTACTATCTCGGGGACTCTCTTTTTGCCCCAGCACCCCCACGAACATGATACAGTTCTGCGGTGATCTGGAAGCCTACTTTCGCCGCCTCCCACTCAAAGAATACTTTCAAGATAATACTGAACAGTGCACTGATACACAGATACACTCCCACCAACAACACAGGAAGAAGAACTCCACATGGACTCCTCCTGAGGGTCGAAATGACAGTCTGGACCTATACATAGAATACTTCAGCCGATGTGCACAGGCAGAAATTGTAGAAAAACAACATCGCTTGCCTCGTAACCTAAGTCGTGCAGAACGCAATGCCATCCACAGCCTCAGAAACAACCCTGACATTATAATCAAAGAGGCTGATAAAGGAGGGGCTGTTGTCATCATGAACAGGTCTGACTACCAGAAGGAGGCTGCCAGACAACTGTCCAATACCAAATTCTACAGGCCACTTTCCTCAGATCCCACTGAAGAATATACTAAGAAACTGCACCATCTTCTGAGGACACTCCCTACACTAACACAGGAATAAATCAACATACCCTTAGAGTCCTGACCAGGGTTATTCTATCTACTACCCAAAATCCACAAACCTGGACACCCCATCATCTCTGGAATTGGCACACTCACTGAAGGACTATCGGGATATGTGGACTCTCTGCTCAGACCCTATGCCACCAGCACTCCCAGCTATCTCCGTGACACCACTGATTTCCTGAGAAAACTACAATGCATTGGTGATCTCCCAGAAAACACCATCCTAGCCACCGGATATCTCACCATGGCTCTCTACACAAACATCCCACACATAGATGGAATACAAGCTGTCAGGAACAGTATCCCTGATGATGACACAGCACAAATTGTTGCTGAGCTCTGTGACTTTATCCTCAGGCACAATTATTTCAAATTTGCTGACAATATATACCTCCAGACCAGTGGCACCGCCATGGGCACCCTCATGGCCCCACAATATGCCAACATTTTTATGGCTGACCTGGAACAACTCTTCCTCAACTCTTGTCCACTCACACCCCTTCTCTACCTACGCTACATGGATGACATCTTCATCATCTGGACCCATGGGAAGGAGACGCTGGAAGAATTCCACCACGATTTCAACAGCTTCCACCCCACCATCAACCTCAGCCTGGACCAATCTACACGGGAGGTCCACTTCCTAGACACCACAGTACAAACAAGTGATGGTCATGTTAACACCACCCTATAACAAAAACCCACCGACCGCTATGCCTACCTTCATGCCTCCAGCTTCCACCCCGGACACACCACACGATCCATAGTCTACAGCCAAGCGCTAGGTACAACCGTATCTGCTTCAACCCGTCAGACAGAGACCAACACCTACAAGATCTTCACCAAGCATTCTCAAAACTACGATATCCGCACAAAGAAATAAGGAAACAAATCAACAGAGCCAGACGTGTACCCAGAAGCCTCCTGCTACAAGACAGGCCCAAAAAAGAAACCAACAGAACTCCACTGGCCATCACCTACAGTCCTCAGCTTAAACCTCTCCAATGCATCATCAGTGATCTACAACCCATCCTGGACAATGATCCCTCACTTTCACAGACCTTGGGAGGCAGGCCAGTCCTCGCCCACAGACAACCTGCCAACCTTAGCACAGTCTCACCAGCAACCATACACTGCACCATAACAACTCTAACTCAGGAACCAATCCATGCAACAAACCTCGATGCCAACTCTGCCCACATATCTACACCAGCAACACCATCACAGGACCTAACCAGATCAGCTACAACATCACCAGTTCATTCACCTGCACATCCACCAATATTATATATGCTATTATGTGCCAGCAATGCCCCTCTGCTATGTACATTGGCCAAACTGGACAGTCACTACATAAAAGGATAAATGGACACAAGTCAGATTTCAGGAATGGCAATATACAAAAACCTGTAGGAGAACACTTCAGCCTCCCTGGCCACACAATAGCAGACGTAAAGGTAGCCATCTTACAGCAAAAAAACTTCAGGACCAGACTCCAAAGAGAAACTGCTGAGCTTCAGTTCCTTTGCAAATTTGACACCATCAGATCAGGATTAAACAAAGACTGTGAATGGCTAGCCAACTACAAAAGCAGCTTCTCCTCCCTTGGTGTTCACACCTCAACTGCTAGCAGAGGACCTCACCCTCCCTGATTGAACTAACCTCGTTATCTCCAAACTGATTCTGGCCTGAATATTTATACCTGGCTCTGGAAATTTCCATTACATGCGTCTGACGAAGTGGGTATTCACCCACGAAAGCTTATGCTCCAATACATCTGTTAGTCTTAAAGGTGCCACAGGACTCTCTGTTGCTTTTTACAGATCCAGACTAACACGGCTATCCCTCTGATACTTGTCTGGACAAGGAGGCTAAAAATCTTAAAGGGTACTCCTCCTCCTCTGGCTGACTGAAACGTCCTTTCTCAACAAATAAACTCTTTGTCCAAAAAAATTCACCCAGCTTTACCCAGGAGCCCCATGAACCTCTAAACCCTAGAGCCCACTCCTCTTTTTCAGCTTGGAATGGAGCTCAGGAATCCTCTATAGGCCGATCACACACACTTCTGAGTACCTGAAGGAGAGGATATGCGAGTTCCTGATTCCTCATCTTTGCTGTCACACTTGGATACGAGTCTTTCCCTTAGCCA